>NW_006921953.1:663143-675350 GCF_000298275.1 Orycteropus afer afer | reverse complement strand
GGCTGAATTACAACACCAATTAAATTGCCAACCCAGAATGGTGTCTGAAGTTAAAGTGAGGGCATTGATTGGGAAAAAATGGGATCCGGAATGGGGACATATGGACAGATAGTCAGGAAGATCAGGATATGGAGCCTGTAAATTCTGTTGAATCCCTCCCTTCTGAAAGGATTACTGTAAAACCATTATCCCCTCCACCTCAGTTTGATGGGATTAACCCAGCTGTTACTGCTGGGTCATTGCCTGAGGCAGAGGCCATAGAAGACATTGATGAATGTTCTCAGGAACTGCCCCAACCACTCATTGTTGCTGCTATACCTATAACTAAACTTAAGTCCAAGCAAGCCCCAAAAAATGAAATACAAAGTGTGACTGAGGAGGTGATATGCTACACTCGAAAAGACCTACTTGATTTTGCTAACATGTACAGACAGAAACCTGGAGAACATATAAGGGAATGGCTACTGAGGGTGTGGGATAATGGTGCAAGGAATGTAACATTAGATCAGTCAGAGTTTATTGATTTAGGCCCACTAAATATGGATTCTTCATTCAATGTTTCAGCTCGAGAGGTTAGGAAAGGATCTAATAGTTTATTTGGTTGGCTTACTGAAGCATGGATTATGCAGTGGCCTACTTTAAGTCAAGTTGAAGTACCATACCTGCCTTGCTATAAAGTAGAAAAAGGTATCCAGAGGCTTAGGGAAATTGGCCTGTTAGAATGGATTTATCAGATTAGATCCCTAAAGCCAGAAATGGAGAATCTAGAAGACATGCCTTTTACCAGTATGGTGAGGAATAAATTTGTGAAGGGAGCCCCAGCATCCCTGAAGACTGCTGTGATTGCTATTTTATGTAAGCTGGATTTGACAGGGGGAATTTCTCTAATTGAGCTAAGACACTTAACTACAATGGGGCTGATTGGACCCCGTGGTAGTAGGGGCCAAGTGGCAGCAGTTAATAGACAAAGGAAGGTGTGTGTGGTTACCATAATGGACAGCAGAGTCAGAAAAGTAATCAGAATACTCTGATTCATGTGGAATTATGGCATTGGCTACTTGTGCATGGTGTTCCTAGTAGTGAAATACATGGCAAACCTGCTAAATATTTACTTGATCTGTATAGACAGAAGAATTCTAGGTCACGTGAACAGCAGCCTAGACTGAATCACCAGAATACAGAGTCACGGCCTCTCAATCAATTCCCAGACTTGAGTCGGTTTACAGATCCGCAACCCCTTGAATGAAGGAGAAGCTGGGTCCCTTTGAGGAAGGACCCCACTACATTGCCAAAAATTTATAATGTCAATCTTTCTCCCAGCCTTCCCCAAAGGAATCTGAGGCCTTTTATGAGAGTGACTGTTCATTGGGGAAAAGGAAATAATCAGACTTTTCAGGGATTACTGGACACTGGCTCTGAATTGACACTAATTCCAGGAGACCCAAAGTGTCATCGTGGCCCACCGGTCAGAGTCGGGGCATATGGAGGTCAAGTTATTGATGGAGTCTTAGCTAAGGTGCATCTCACAGTGGGTCCAGTGGGTCCCTGAACCCATCCTGTAGTGATTTCCCCAGTGCTAGAACGCGTAATTGAAGTAGATATACTCAGCAATTGGCAGAATTCCCACATTAGGTCCCTGACATGTGGAGTAAGGGCTATTATAGTAGGAAAAGCCAAATGGAATCCATTAGAATGGCCTCTACCTACAAAAATAGTAAACCAAAAGCAATACTGCACCCCTGGAGGGGTTGCAGAGATTACTGCCCCCATCAAGGACTTGAAGGATGCAGCGGTGGTGATTTCCACCACATCCCCATTTAATTCACCTATTTGGCCTGTGCAAAAAACTGATGGATCTTGGAGAATGATGGTAGATTATCATAAACTTAATCAGGTGGTGACTCCAATTGCAGCTGTTGTTCCTGATGTGGTCTCATTGCTTGAGCAAATTAGTACATCTCCTGGTATGCAGTTATTGATCTGGCCAATGCCTTTTTCTCAATACCAATTTCAAAGGACCATCAGAAGCAATTTTCCTTCAGCTGGCAAGGTCAACAGTATACTTTCATGGTGCTTCCTCAGGGGTATATCAACTCCCAGCACTATGTCATCATTTAGTCTATAGGGATCTTGACTGCCTTTCCCTTGCACAAGACATCACACTGGTCCATTATATTGAGGACATTATGCTGATTGGACCTAGTAAGGAAGAAGTATCAATGACTCTAGACTTATTGGTGAGACATATGTGTGCTAGAGATTGGGAAGTTAACCCGACAAAAATTCAGGTATCTTCCACCTCAGTGAAATTTCTAGGGGTCCAGTGTTGTGGGATGTCAAGATATTCCTACTAAAGTGAAGGATAAGTTATTGTATCTGGCTTCCCCCACAACTAAAAAGGAGGCACAATGTCTGGTGGAATTTTGGAGACATATCCCTCATTTGGGTGTGTTGCTGCAGCCTATTTATCAAGTGACTTGGAAAGCTGCTAGTTTTGAGTGGGGCTGAGAAAAACAGAAGGCTCTGCAACAGGTTCAGGCTGCTGTACAGGCTGCTCTGCCACTTGGGCCATATGACCCGGATGATCCAATGGTGCTTGAAGTGTCTGTAGTAGATAGAGATGCTGTTTGGAGTCTTTGGCAGGTCCCTATTGGTGAATTGCAATTCAGACCCTTGGAATTTTGTAGCAAAGCCCTGCCATCCTCTGCAGATAACTACTCTTCTTTTGAGAAACAGCTTTTGGCTTGTTACTGGGCTTTAGTAGAGACTGAATGCCTAACCATGGGCCACCAAGTCACCATGAGGCCTGAACTTCCCATCATGAACTGGGTGTTTTCTGACCCACAGAGTCATAAAGTTGGACATGCACAGCAGCTCCATCATTCAATGGAAGTGGTATATCAGAGATCAGGCTCGAGCAGGGCCTGAAGGCATAAGTAAATTGCATGAGGAAGTGGCCCAAATGCCTATGGTCTCCACTCCAGTCACATTACCTTCCCTCTCCCAGTCTGCACTTATGGCCTCATGGGGAGTTCCTTATGATCAGTTGACTGAGGAAGAGAAAACTTGTGCCTGGTTTACAGATGGTTTTGTGTGATATGCAGGCAGCACTCGAAAGTGGACAACAGTGGCACTGCAGCTCCTTTCTGGGACTTCCTTGAAGGACAGTGGTGAAGGGAAATCCTCCCAATTGGGCAGAACTTCGAGCCATGCATTTGGCTGTTCACTTTGCATGGAATAAGAAATGGTCAGATGTGCAAATGTATATGGATTCAGGGCTGTGGCTAATGGCTTGGCTGGATGGTCTGGGACTTAGAAGGAGCATGATTGGAAAATTGATGACAAGGATGTATGGGGAAGAGGTATGTGGATAGATCTCTCCAAATGGGCCAAAGGAGTAGAGATATTAATGTCTCATGTGAATGCCCACCAAAAGATGACCTCAGCAGAGGAGAACTTTAACAATTAGGTGGATAGGATGACATGTTCAGTGGAAACCAGTCACCCTTTTTCCCCAGATACTCCTGTCATTGCTCAATGGGCTCATGAACAAAGTGGCCATGGTAGCAGGGATGGAGATTATGCATGGGCTCAGCAACATGGACTCCACTTACCAAGGCTGATTTGGCTGCTGCCACTGCTGATTGCCCAATCTGCCAGCAGCAGAGACCGACATTGAGTCTGCAATATGGAACCATTCCTTGGGGTGATCAGCCAGCAACCTGGTGGCAGGTTGATTACGTTGGACCACTTCCATCATGGAAAGGACAGCATTTTGTTCTTACTGGAATAGACACTTATTCTGGATATGGATGTGCCTTCCCTGCACACAATTCTTCTGGCAAAACTACCATCCATGGACTTATAGAATGCCTTATCCACCACCATGGTATCCCACACAGCATTGCTTCAGATCAAGGGACTCAATTAACAACGAATGAATTGCAGCAATGGGCCTATGCTCATGGAATTTACTGGTCTTACCATATACCCCATCATCCTGAAGCAGCTGGCTTGATAGAATGATAGAATGGCCTCCTGAAAACACAATTATGGCACCAGCTAGGTGGCAATATCTTGAAGGGTTGAGGCAATGTTCTCCAGGAGGCTGTATATGCTCTACATCAGTGTCCAATATATGGTACTGTTTCTCCAATAACCAGGATTCACAGGTCCAGGAACCAAGGAGTGGAAACAGGTATGGTACCACTCACTATTACCCTTAGTGACCCACTCAAAAATTTTTTGCTTCCTGTCCCCGCTACCCTATGCTTTGTGGATCTGGAGATCTTAGTCCCAAAGGGAGGAACACTCCTACCTGGAGACATAATACTGATTGCACTGAACTGGAAATTAAGAATGTCACTCAGCCATTTTAGCTTCCTCATGCCTCTGGATCAACAGACAAAGAAGCGCATTGCTGTACTAGCTGGTGTGAGAGATCCTGATTACCAAGGGGAAATTGAATTGGTTTTACATAATGGAGGTAAAGAAGAGTATGTCTGGAATACAGGAGATTCTTCAGGATATCTCTTAGTACTAGCATGCCCTGTGATTAAAGTCAATGGAAGATTACAGCAACCCAGTTCTGATATGACCACTAATGGCCCAGACCCTTCAGGAATGAAGGTTTGGGTCACCTCACCAGGCAAACAACCATGACCAGTTGAGGTGCTTGCTGAGGGCAAGGGAAATATAGAATGGGTGGTGGAAGAAGGTAGTTCTGAATATCAGCAATGACCATGTTGCAGAAATGAGAACTGTGATTGTTATATTTTTTCATTGTGTATGTGTATCAAATATTTTTTGTTTCCTTCTGTTATGAACTGTGAAATGTAAATAAGTTTAATGCATTTCAGTTGTACATGTGTTAGCGTATCATGTTAGGCGCAAATATGACTTTATGTTTGTCCTTAGAGATTATATATGGTTAAGAAGATGTGTACAACTGCCAAATTGACAAGGGGTGGACTGTGATAGTTGGAGCTGTGTGTCAACTTGACCGGACCACAATTCCGTGTCGTTTAAGCAATTGTGGTGTGAGCTGTTGCATTGATGGGATCAGATGTATATGTTTTGGGCAGCCAATCTGTTGAAAGGGCATTTCTATAGGGGTGTGGCCTGCTTCCAGTATATTTACAGACATCCTGGTAAAAGAGACACTCTTCTGTGGATCGGCATTCTGTTGTGCTGCCTACAACTGTCCGTGAGCAAACAATCCACCATTCGCCTTGGAGATCTTGGATTCACCATTTGTTGGAGTCAACAGCCAGTATACTGCCTGCCAACCTTGAGCTCCTCAGCCCCTGCAGCTGCATGAGTCAGGAATAGCCTCCAGCTTGAAGTTTGATCCAAGAACTTTGGACTTGCCGGCTTCTATGTGTGTGAGCCATTTTCCTAAGATAAATTCTCTTTCTCTTTCTGTATATAAGCTTTACTGGTTTTGTTTCTCTAGAGAACCCAGTCTAACACCTTGCTCTAAGCCAAACGTCACAAATTGGCAGCCTTCAAGCCAATTCTACCCCACATATTTTTATTTTGTATTTTTTAGCCAACATTAAAAGATGATTTCATATAAAAATCCAGATTTCCAGGTTCGCTTTACAAAATGTGAAACTTTGGTTATACCAGCTTTGCAATCCCACATGGCAATAACCATCTGGAGTCCTCATTTGTTGGGTCTTGAGTTCTCCCATTTGCCAGAGTCTCTACCATTTCCTCTTGTCTCCCATCTATCATTTTCCCTACTGTGCTAATGTTTTATTTAGTGTTTTTCCCACATTCAGTCCCTTCCCTCCCTTACATTTCCTGCCTGGCCCCTATAGACGACTGAGTTGGCCACAGCTGCTATTAGCAGTGGGGACCCAGTAATGTGTTTTCTGAGCAGAGTTGTGGCACAGTCAGATTTGCCTGTTACGAAGGTTACACAGGTGATGCATGGAGGATGCATCTGGAAGTGGTGGGGCTCATCCTGGGAAACAAGTCGTAAGGTTGTTGCAGTGACATGAGTAGTACATAATGAGGTCTGAACCAGGGCAGAGGTGGTAGGGCTGGAGAGGAGGGGACAGCATCAGGGCCAGGAGGGACGTGGAGGTGAAATTAATAGGGCTTGGGAAGAGCTAGAGAGGAGGAGAAGGAGGCTAAGCCCAGGTTTCATATTGGGGAGAACAAGTGGAAGGTTGTGCTCTTGCAAATTTCAGTGGAGAAGCCAGATTTTGTACAGGGTAAAACTGCAGACTCAGATGGGAGAGAAGAGACTAAACTGCACACTCCCAGAATTCCTCACTGGAAGAGACCTGGGTGCAGACAAACAGGGAAGAAACAAACCAAAAAAATAAGCACATTGCCCTCGAGTTGGTTCCAACCCATGTCAATCCCATGTGTTGCACTGTAGAACTGCTCCATAGGGTTTTCTTAGCTATAATCTTTATGGAAGTAGATTGCCAGGCCTTTCTTCTGTGCCGTTGTGTGGTGGGTTCGAATCACCAATCCTTTAGGTTAGTAGTTGAGTGCAAACCATTTCTGCCACTAGAGATCTGACAAAAAAGAAGCAGGGGAAATTCAACAGACAGGAGGATGTGAGGGGACCATGGGGTGGGGGGGGAGGACAGGTTGGGAATGATGGGATTATCTCAGAGAATCACATGTGCCAGGCTGAGCAGGATCTTTGGAGACCATATCGCCTATGGTAGATTGATTTATTGTCCCAATTTCTCATCCTTCTCTTTTGTTGTTATTGTTAGCTGCCATCAAGTTGACCTCCAACTCATGATGACCCCATGCACAATGGAACAAAATACCACCTGGTCATGCATCATCCCCACGATCGGTTCCAGATCAGCCTGTTGTGATCCACAGGGCTGATTTTTGGAAGCAGATATCTAGGCCTTTCTTCCTAGCCTGTCTGTCAGCAGAGGCTTGCATGTGAAGGCTGGTGGTTCAAACCCACCAGCCACTACTCAGAAGGAAGATTGGGCAATCTACTTCTGTAGTGATACTGCCTCGGAAACCCAAGGAGGGGTCGCTATGAGTCGGGTCTGACTTGATAGCAGTATACAACAACAGCAACAATGCTGAACAGTTTTCAGCAGAGCTTCCAAACCCCTCTCTGGACCCATGCCCTTTTTTCATGTGACTTTAAAGTTCCTCTTATTCAAGGTTGAGTGTCCCCTAGCCTCTCTACTTTGGGTACAGCCATGTGACTAGCTTTGGCCAATGGAATGTGGACAGCAGTTCCAGTTCTGAGCCTGGGCCTTCATAGACATCTTAATGCTTCATGCTTCCACTTGCCCTCCTGTGCCTCTCCCACAACCATGACAAGACAGCTAGCCCACAGTCCCAGGAAGGTGAGACATACATAGATCAGAACCAGGCCCAATGTACCACCAAGCAGAAACCAGGCTGGATCAGCCAGCACCCAACAACCTCATGCAGCTGCATGAGCCAAACAGATGGTCATTGCTATATGCCACTCACATGCTATGATTATTGTTTACATGGCAAAGTTGACTGATACAATGTCAAATTGCACCATTTTACAGTGGAGGAAATTGAGGCCATAGTAGGGTAAGGGACTTAGCTCAACTGTATAAAGTAACAAATAAGCACAGACCCAGGTCTCCTGATTCCTAGCCCAGAACTCTTTCTTTCCACTCCATCCCAGTGTCTACCACCTAGCTTCTGGTTTGTTCCTTCATTCATTCATGCTACAAACATGCATTACTGTAGATACATAGATGGGTTGGGTTTTTTCCTTAACCCTCAAAGGGCTCCATGTGGTGGAGGGGTGAGATAGATCCCCAAACATATCATGATTAATGTGGTAAGTGAGGCGATAAAGGCATGTTCGGGCATCAAAAAGAGGCACCTAACTCTGGTGGTGTAGTGCTTAAGGCATTTGGTTGCTAACCAAAAGGTTGGTGGTTTGAAGCCACCAGCCACTCCATGGAAGAAAGATAGGGCAGTCTGCTTCCATAAAGATTTACAGCCTTAGAAACCCAATGAGGATCGCTATGAATCAGAATTGACCTGATAGCAGTGACTTTGGTTGTTTTTTTTTTTTTTTGAAACCAGCTAGGGAAAATCAGGGAGGCTTCCTGGAGAAGTGGGTGTCTGAGCTGAGCCACAAAAATGGATGGAACTGACCAGGCAAAGCTGAGGAGGGAAGAAGCTAGATAAGTGTGGGCCAGGGAGGAGGCTTGGGGCGTGGCTGTGTGTGGTGGGGGCCTGAGGGGGTGGAGGGCAGCAGCCAGTGAACTTCAACTTCATTTGAGTTATTCAAGCCATTTCTGGAGAGGTGGGCAGTGGCACCTCTGCCAGGAGATGGGGCTGGCAACAAGGGCAGGGCCCAACTCCAAGCCTTTTATCTCGTGGAGAGAGCTCAACCCTTTCCCTAGCAAGCTGGGAGCATTGCAGGTGTGGCAGTGGAAAAGACAACTCAGTGCCTGGCCTTGGTTTGTCCATCCTAAAACAAGCAGTCAGACAAGAAGGCCTTAAGGGGCCTCACCAGGCCTAAAACCATGTGGGGGGCTGACCCAGGGTGGGCACGCCACAGAGGAGGCCACCTGTCCTGAGCAGTCAACCCTGACCAAGAGCTGAGGAGAGCAGGATTCCACCCTGCACTCCATACAGGGTTTGGGTGGCATCTCAGGGAACCAGGCAATCCTCCCTCCATTTTGGTGAAGAGTAGGGAACTTTCCTCTGAGCCAAGGCTGGTCCAGGAACACGAAGAACAAGGACAAATTGGACATTCGACATTAAATATAGGAATATCCAGATGGGGGAAATGACTTTCTGTTTCCCTTCCTCTTCTCACAGAGGGAACACGGGGGCTGGGCGGTGTGGGAGGTTGGGATTAGTCACTGAAGTGAGGAAACGGGGGCCTTTCAGACTGCTGTCTGGGCTCATAGAGCTGAGTCCTCATGCCCTGCCCTAGAGCCACCAACTGAGACCACCTGGAGGAGAAACAGACACCTAATACGAGAACCCCCTATTTAGCAGAAGAGGTGCAATCCAGCCAGGCTGGCAAGAAAATTTCAGGTAATTGATGCTATTTTCCCATTGACTGTGTTCTGCTAGAAAGAATTTTGGTTACAGGGTGTAATCAAATCACACTTAAGAATTCAACTAAAAGATTACTTTTATAATGAGGGGAAAAAAGCGCTTTTAAAAAAGGAATCTGCGATGTAACCTCCTTGGAGGACAATTTGGCAATATTTAGCAAGATGTGAAATGCATGCATGCTTCAAGCCAGCAACTGCACTTGTGGGGATTTATTTTATAGGTGTGTGTTCACACGCACACACACCTGTATGGGGAAAGATGCCCTTTGCAGCATTGTTTATGGTAGTGCAAGATTAGAAGCACCTCAGTGTCATCAGTAAAGGATTGGGGAGACCAAATTATGGTATATCCATACAGTGGGTACTTTAGTCTTCTAGTGCTGCTCTAACAGAAAATACCACAAAGGGATAGCTTGAACAAATGGATTTATTCTTTTATAGTATTGGAACCTAGAAGTCTGAGTTCAAAGTGTCAGCTCTAGGGGCTAGGTGAAGGCCCCTTGACCTTGGACTTCAGCTCTACCTCTTGTTCCCAGCCCACTGAAGCTGGTGAGCAGCTTAACTCAGGGAGCTGCTGACTGTTGAGGCTGACAAACCCAAGGGTGACAAGTGAAAGGGCACAGTCCAAAGATTATCAAGCCACACGGCAGGCCACTAATTCAAATCCAGAAACAGTCCCAAGATGGGCAGACAATGTGGCAGGCTATTGAGATGAAGTCTTGGCCAAATGCAGGATCCAGATGTGCCAAAAGCTAGAGATCTTTCTCCAAGCTTCTCCTTATATACCAGAAGCAAACACACCCCTAAGGCAGCTACTCAGCTGCTCACAGCAGATTCTACCATGGAGTTGATCACCAGTCTCATCATGGAGAATAACTACATCCAGCTGCCCAGCCACTCAAAACCAGGCCTGGCCAAGCTGACACATAACCATAACTACCACAATGGGTGTCTTAGTTTTGTTGTGCTTCTATAATGAAAATACCACAAATGAGTGACTTTAATGAACAGTTTAGGCAGCTAGAAGTCTGAATTCAGGGCACCAGCCCTAGGGGAAAGCTCTCTTTCTGTCAGCTCTGGGGTATGGTCCTTATCTCTTTTCTGCTTCTATTCCTGTGTTCCTTGGTGATTGATTTAAGACACACCCTTCACTGATATGGCCTCTTTACATCCAAGAAAACTCTGTTCCCAAATGGATTACATCTACAAGTCCAGACTAAAAAAACCAAACTCACTGTTGTCAAGTTGAAGCTGACTCATGGTGATTCTATAGGACAGAGTAGAACTACCCTGTAGTTTCCAAGGCTGTGATCCTTATGGAGGTGGACAGTCACATCTTTTTCCTATGGAGCAACTGGTGTATTCAAACCACTAATCTTTCAGTTGGTGGGCGAGCTCCATCAGGGATCTTTTATCCACACTTATAGAGTGGGGGGTGGAGTACCTAACCCAATGTCACTAAGTAGATTTTGACTTTTAGGATAGAGTAGAACTTCCCTACAGAGTTTCCAAGACTGAAATTTTAGGGAAGAAGATTGCCACATATTTCTTATGTGGAGCAGTTGGTGGGTTCAAACCACAGATCTTTCAGTTAGCAATCAAGCACTTAACCACTACCACTGGGCTCCTTCATCCATAGGTATAGGGTTTAGGATTTACAACACACACACACACACACACACACACACATCTATCAGGAGCTCTGGAAGTATAGTGCCTAAGGCATTTGACTGCTAACCAGAAGGCTGGCAGTTCAAACCCACCAGCCACTCCTCAGAAGGAAGATTGGGCAATCTACTTCTGTAGTGATATCACCTCAGAAACCCAAGGAGGGGTCACTATGAGTTGGGTTTGACGGGATGATCAAACATATATATATATATATATATATATATATATATATATATATATATTATTGTGCTTTAGGTGCAAATTTACAGAGCAAAATTTGTTTTGCATTCAACAGTTCATGTACATTTAATTTCATGCCCTATTACCATCCCCAACCATTACCCACTCTCCCCTTCTCCCTTCCCTGTGATTCCCCCTTCCTGTGCCCTTCTTAACTATGCACTCCTGTCTGTTCAGCTTTCCCTATATGTGAATTCTCTGCCTTTCGTGCCCCATGGCCAATTGTTACAAGGAATGTATCTCTGTAAAGTAGGTGGGTGCATCACCCTGGGTTGGGTGTTCGGCATGTAAGTCTTTCTGCTGTTGGGCTGAGAGCCAGTCCTTGGGAGTGAGTCCTATCCTAGGCCCAAAGTGTATCCCAGAGCCATATTCTTGGGGGTCCTACTGGACTCCATTGGACCAACAATCTTGGTCATTATTGTGTTTTTGAATTTTGTTTCATGTTTTTCCTCCCACTCTATCCAGGATCTCCAGTTTTGGTCCCTTTCTGAGTGGTTGACATTGTTAGCTGGGCACCATCTAGTTCTTCTGGTCTTGAGGTCCATCATATCCTTGGACTAATTGTTTCCAAATACCCTTGATTTTCTTCACTCTTCTTCGCTTCAGACAAGAGGAGACCATTAGCTACATATTAGATGGCTATTCAAAACCTTTTAAGACCCCAGTTGCTACTCACCAAAGTAGGTTGTAGGACAAGATTTTTATGTACTATATTGTGCCAGTTGAGCCTGGTGTTCCTCAATACTACTGTCCTGAGATGGCAGGCCCAGAAAGATTTATAACAAATATTTTGAGGAGACACAATTCAATCCATAACATCCTCATTTGTACTTGCTTGTCTCGGTCAAACCCACCAGCCACTCTTTGGAAGCAAGGTTGGGCAATCTACTTCCATAGTGATACCACCTCAGAAACCCAAGGAGGGGTCACTATGAGTCAGATCTGACTCAACAGCAATGCATTTGGTTTTTTGGTTTGGGTTTGTCTCAGTCCCTTGTCTACTCTTTATATCTCAAAAGTGGTTAGGTTAAAAAAGACAAAGAAGGGAGTTTCGGCAAGATGGCGGAGTAGGCAGAAGGATTGCACAGACCCTCTTCAACAAAGAAAAGGGAAACCAATTAAAACAGACACAGAAGATAATCGTGGACCCCTGAGCCTTGAAGGGAAGGATACAGAATTGGACTAAACCCCAATTAGCAGAAGAATTTGCGTGAAAATACCAAAAAAAGGAGAC
>NW_006921953.1:653517-656271 GCF_000298275.1 Orycteropus afer afer | reverse complement strand
TAAAAAGGATAATATCAGGATACTATGAAGAACTGTACTCCAACAAATTTGAAAATCTGGAAGAAATGGACAGATTTCTAGAAACACACCACTTAACTAAACTAAGTGACTGATGTGGAAAAGTTGAACAGATCTATAACAAAAGAAGAAATTGAACAGCTCATAAAAAAATTAACAACAAAAAATGTCCTGGCCCAGACGATTTCACTGGAGAATTCTACCAAACATTCAGATAAGAACTGACACCTACCCTACTCAAACTATTCCAAAACATAGAAAAGGATGGAATCCTCCTTTACTCATTTTATGAAGCAAGACTAACCTTGATACCAAAACCAGGCAAAGACATTGCTCAAAAGGAATACTACAGACCAATATCCCTCATGAATATAGATGCAAAAATCTTCAACAAAATCCTAGCTTATAGACTCCAACAATATATCAAGAAAATAATTCATTATGACCAAGTGGGGTTCATATCAGGTATACAAGGATGGTTCAACATTAGAAAAAAAAAAAATCATCATCCATCACATAATAAAACAAAGAAAAAGAACCATATAACCATATCAATCAATGCAGAAAAGGTATTTGATAAAATCCAACACCCATTCCTGATCAAAACTCTCAGCAATATAGGAATAGAAGGGACATTCCTCAACATAATAAAGGGTATCTATGCAAAACCAACAACCGATATTATTCTTAATGGAGAGAAACTGAAACCATTCCTCATTAGAGAGATGCAAATCAAAATAACAATGAGATACCATCTTGCCCCAGCCCTAGCAGCAAAGTTCCACAAGACAGAAAATAACAGATGCTCGCTAGGATGTGGAGAGATTAGGACTCTCATCCACTGCTGATGGGACTGTAAAATGGTTACAACCACTGTAAAAAGCAGTATGACAATTCCTTAAAAAGTTGAAATTAGAAATACCATTTGACCCAGCCATTCCATTACTAGGTATATATCCTAAAGAAGTGAGAGCCAGAACAAGAACAGATAAATATACACCCATGTTCATCACAGCACTATTAATAATAGCCAAAAGACAGAAACAACCTAGGTGTCCATCAACTGAGGAATGGATAACCAAAGTATGGTACATACAATGGAATACTATGCAACGCTAAAGAATAATGTAGAATCTGCAAAACATCTCATAACGTGGATGAACTTAGAGGACATTATGCTGAGTGAAATAAGTCAATCAGAGAAGGACAAATATTGTATTAGTCTGTTATTGTAAAAGTCAAGGAAAGGTTTATCTATGGAAGGAAATTTTATTTGTTGTTACCAGGGGTGGGAAGAGAGGGGAGGGAACACTGTTAGATAGGTAGAGACAAGTATTGATTTGGGTGAAGAGAAGGGCAATGTACCAAATGTGAGTGATCAACACGGTGGTGTTGAGGAAGAGAAAGACATATAGAGGTGCATAGGAGGTACAGACAACAAAGATGAACCCTTTTGTACATACAGTACTGCGTTGTCAGTGAAGGCAGACATGGATAGATGGGTAAACAGGCTGAACTATTAGATATGTCTATGCAGGGGTGAGTGTGCCTAAGACACATACAAGGTTGGCAGACAATGTTTCTACAAGTGTATTGCTAGATTCTGTAAGAACTCCCAGGTATATAGGAGGGCTGACAAGGGACAAGGTAGTCACTTCTTGGCCATAGCTGGCTACCCAGAGGGAGCAAGTAGTTGGACCTGTGGGCTCAGGACCATGGTTGCAGGGCACATCAAGCTCAATTTGCATAACATACTACACAAAACATTGTTCTACCTCCTACTTTGGCGAGTAGTGACTGGGATCTTAAAAACTTGCAAATGTCCATGTATATGCAATGATGGGTCTCTCCTCATCCAGAGCAAAGAAGAATGAAGAAAAACAAAGATTTATGGAAAACAATTAGTCCTAGTGACTGGTACACCATGTGATCCTTAGCCTATATGACTGAGACCAGAAGAACTAGATGGTGCCCAGCTACCACAGTCAACCACTTGGAGGGGGGTCTATGTAAGAGATTCTGGATAGAGTGGGAGAACAATGTGGAACAAAACCCAGAATCATTTGGAAAAAAAAAAAAAAAAAGGGACCAGTTTTGCTGGTCTGACAGAGTTTGGTGGAACCACTGAGACTATAGCCCCTAGCTGCCCTTCAGGTCTGGAATGAAACCCACACCTGTGGCTTCCAGACAAACGAAAGACAGGCATATGAGGTGAACATTTACCTGAGGTGGATACTCTCCTTGGAGAGAACAATCATGGAGAAAGAAGGGCTGTCTATGCACAGGGAGACAGCTCAGGGGGCAGGAGTGCATGGAGGGGTGGACACAGGGAAGAGGTAACTATGGGAGGAAGTGGGAGGGGAGATGTTGCATTGTGGTAAATTGTAGTCAAAGTCATGAGACAAAGTGTATGTGAGATGCTGTATGGAAAGTGAATTTGCTCTGTAAACTTTCACCCAAATCACAATTCAAAAAAAAAAAAAAGTGGTTAGGTTTGAGAGCTGTTACATAAGGATTGCAATCAACGTCATGAAACAAAATGTGTATGAACTGCTGTATAGAAAATGAATTTGCTCTGTAAACTTTCACCTAAATCACAATGTTGTTGTTGTTGTTTGCCGTGGAGTCGGCCCCGACTCATAGCGACCTCTCCTTGGGTTTCCGAGGCAGTATCACTACGGAAGTAGGATTGCCCAACCTTCCTTCCGAGGAGTGGCTAGTGGGTTTGAACCGCCA
>NW_006921953.1:641085-653292 GCF_000298275.1 Orycteropus afer afer | reverse complement strand
AAACCCAAGGAGGGGTCGCTAGGAGTCGGGGGCCGACTCCACGGCACATGACAACAACAACAGCGGTTTCCAGGGCGTTATCTCTAGGGAAGTAGATTGCCCAGTCTTCCTTCCAAGGAGTGGCTGGTGCGTTTGACCTAAGGCAGTCAAATACCCTAGGTTTAAGACCCACCCTACAGAGATATGGTCTCATTAGCGTAACAAAGAAAATCCTATTCCATAATGGGAACATGTGACAAGTAGCGATAGGGGTTACAATTACAGCACATATTTTGGGGGGACACAATTCAATCCATAACAATGGAATACCATGCAAGCATTAAAAAAAAAAAACAAAACCAGCAGCTATTCCTAAGAAAGATTTTCAGGTAACATTATTAAATGAAACAAAGGCAAGAGAAAGAACCTTGGATGCAGTGTGCTCCAGGTATATAGACAGTGAGGAGGATGAATACATAGAGAAGGATAGGAACTCTCTGGAAGATTCTGTACTAGTTTCTAATGACTGCTATAATAAATTACCAAAATTTAAGACCAAAAAAACCAAACACATTGCCGTCGAGTTGATTCCAACTCATAGAGATGCCCATTGGATCTCCAAGGCTGTAAATCTTTACAGAAGCAGACTGCCTCATCTTTTTTCCATGGAGCAGCTGGTGGGATGAAACCACCAACCTTTTGTTAGCAGCCAAACACCTTGACCACTACTACATCACCAGAGCTCCTTACCAAAATTCAAATGGATTAAAACAACAGAAATTTATTCTCTCTCTGTTCTGGAGGCCAGGTGTTTGAAATCAGTATTGAGCTGAAATCAAGGCACTGGCAGGGCTGTGTTCCTTCCAGAGGCTCTAGAGCGAACCTAGACCCTCTAGAGGAGAGTCTGTTCCTTGCCTCTTCCAGCTTCTGGTGGCAGTTGGTGCTCCGTGACTTGTGGCTACATTTCTCCAATCTCTGGCCCCAAGATCACACTGCCTCCTACTCCTTGCTGTTCTCTATCTTATAAAGATATATATGATTACCTTTGGGCCCACCTGGATAATCCAGAATAATCTCCTCATTTTAAAATCCTTACTATATCTGCAAAGACTTGTTTTTCCAAACAAGCTCACATTCACGGGTTCCACACATTAGAACATGAACATATCTTTTCTGGATCTACCTTTTCAACATACTGCAGATTACAACTCTATGGTACCAAGGAGGCTTCTGGTAAAGGAAACTGAGAAACTGGGGTCTGGGCGAGTGGGAGACTTCATGGTAATCCTTTCTGTAGCATTTGGTTTATTCTTTCCCATGAGCATGTGTTAGCTATCTTTACAAACCTTAGACAGTAACAAGTAATCCAGCTAGCCAACTTTTTGAAGACCTTAATAGATAGCTCTGGTAGCATAGTGGCTAAGACATTTGCCTGCTAACCAGACCGCTGGCGGTTCAAACCCACCAGCCACTCCTCGGAAGGAAGGTTGGGCAATCCTACTTCCGTAGTGATACTGCCTCGGAAACCCAAGGAGGGGTCGCTATGAGTCGGATTTGACTCGAGGGCACATAACAACAACAATAGACATCATAGCATAGTGGTTAGAAATGCTTGGCTGCTAACCTAAAGGTTGGCAGTTCAAATCCTCCAGCTGCTTCATGGGAAAAAGGTGGGGGTAGGCAGTCTGCTTCTATAAAGATTTATAGCCTTGGAAACCTTATGGGGCAGTTCCACTCTGTCTTAAAGGATTGCTATGACTTGCAATTAACTCAACAGTAGTGGGTTTTTTTTGGGGGGGGGGTGCAGATAGACATCAAGGAGCCCTGATAGTGCAGCTGGAGAAAGATGTGGCAGTCTGCACATGTAAAGACTGCGGCTTAGGAAACCCTATAGGACAGTTCTACTCTGTCCTGTAGGGTCACTATGAGTTGTAATCGACTTGACAGTAATGGGTTTTGGTTGTTTTTAACAGACATTATCTTTTCTCCACACCATCTCATGAGAATGCAGACTGCCCTTGTGCAATACCCTGACCAAAGCATCCCCCTGGGTCCCCGGCTTCTCGTCTTCTGTGGATTCCAGAGTCCCAGTACAGGTTGGACCCACATTAGGTGTCAGGAAGCATCTGCTTATGGAGTTTTAATCCATATTCAAATGACAAAATAACTTTCTGGTTCACTAAGAATATGATTCAAGATATTCATAATATTGGACACAACTCAAAACAAGTTTTAATTCCCCATAGTGAAAACTCCTTTTCCACTGTTGCCAATGTTGTAGATATAACCTCCAGTGTGGAAACAATAATTCCTAGAGCAAGGTTCAAAGGCTTCTTAAATGCCTCTGGAGCCGGAGGTGATATGAATAGGTAGCATGGGACTTGTTTCCCATGACATCTGTGGATTCTTTGGAGGCAAGCACTGCATAGTAAATAATAGGAATTTGCTCCACTTCTTTAACAAATGTTTCTGCTCTATTTTTTCCCTCTCTCTTGATCTGTTTTATTGGCTTATTTTCAATAAAAAGGAGTCGTCCTTGGGTGGTGTAAATGATTAAGCAATGGGCTACAGACCAAAAGGTTGGCAGTTCAAGTCTACCCAGAAACTTTGGAAGAAAGCCTGATGATCCACTTCTGAAACATCACAGCCACTGACACCCCTGTGGATCGCAGTTCTATTCTGAAACACATGGGGTTCTCATGAGTAGGAATCAACTTGACAGCACCTGGCTCAGTTTCTTGGGGGTTGAGAAATAGATTCTTCTTAAACTTCCAAAGAGAAAATCAACTGGGCAAACCTAATGAAAAACACCAACTGACACTTGGCTTCAGGGTAGGGAGGCCTTGGAGAGTGGTGGTGATTGTTACAAAAAGGACCACACACACCCTTTTTATGGTATGGCTATTACCCAACTCTAACCCAGTGCCACCACACCGGAATGCAGGCCCAGGGATGCCAGAGGCTTCTGGCATTGGAGGAGAAACTCGACATCCAAATTTTTATGTAAACTCTCCCAATAATTTAATGTAGGAAACTGACTCTAAATTGGAGTTTAACTGCTGCGTAGACTAGATGAAACACACTTGTGTAAGATTTAGCCCACGGCCATAATTCTAGGACCTCTGCCCTAATGCATTATAATACTTTCCATTCCTGGCCAGCCTCAAATTACATCTATACTTCTACTTCCACATATAAGCAAATCCTTATTTATTTATTTATTTATTTATGCCTTTTTCTCAGTTCTTAAACTAACAGCTTTATGAGATGGTAGCAAAATAGCCCGTGGCAGCGTTGTGGGTTGGGGCCTCATAGCCCAGGGAGCTACGGGAGGAAAGCTGGGCTGCCTGTTGGTGTAGGAGCCACGGAGGCCTGGGCAAGGCAGGCTGGCAGGGGCCAGTGTCTGCTCCCTGGCTAATCGCCGGTTGTTTTGGACATTTGGTTGTGTAGACTGTTCTGTTCTGAACCTAATGATACTATTTTTAGTGACTCATTAGGATCCTCATTAAGAGTTGTTAACACATCAAAACAATGTTGGTGAGGGTTGGCAGAGGGCGGCTTCCTGGACATTAGCAGTTGTCTGAATTTCCCTGGCAGCAGGGAAGGGACACAATGGCAGTAAACAAATTCCTGAATGCTCTCTGTTCAGAGGGTGCTGTTCCTTCAGCAAACACTAACTGAGCACCTACTGTGTGCTGGGCACTGGCCATGCAATGGCTTTCTTTGGTACCAGTTGCCGTCAAGTCAGCTCTGCCTCGTGGCAACCCTGTGTACGTCAGAGTAGAACTGTGCTCTATAAGATTTTTAATCACTGATTTTTTTTTTAAGTACATTGTCAGGCATTTCTTCCAAGGAGCATTTTCTCCAAACCACCAGTCTTTCAGTTAGCAGCCAAGTGCATTAACTACTTGTGCCACCCAGGGACTGCAATTTTCTCTGTTAAGAACAGTGAAAGGCAAAGATCTTACCCCATAGGCTCCCCCACCCTCTCCCCCTCCTCTTCACTCCTGCTGCACTGACCTTCCTTCTACTCCTCACACAAGTTGTTTTGTCCTTCCTTTTCACTTCCTCTTCCCAGGCCTCAGTCCAAATACCTACTCTTTCTGGACAGATCTTCCCTGACTCCCTGTCTGTTGTTGCCAAACCCTCGTTCATCACTCTCCAACCATTGCCCTATATTGTTTATTACATGGTACTTACACACAATTGAAATTATTGTACATATTTACTTACCACCTATCTGTGAGTTTGTCGTACAGTGGGGGGCTTGAATGTGGCTGTGATGCTGAAAGCTGTGTCACCAATCAGTATTTCAAATACCAGCGTGGTCAGCCACAGTGGACAAGTTTCAGCAGAGATTCCAGACTAAGACAGACTAGAAAGAAAATCCTGGTGATCTGCTTTCAAAAAGCAGGCCATGAAACTCTTATAGATCACAAGAGAATACAACAGAATGCTGGGAGAGGAACCCTCCAGGTTGGAAGACACCCCAGATACACACTGGCTGCAACAATGGGTTCGAATGTACCAATGATCATGAAGATGGTACTGGACAAGGGCACGTTTCGTTCTGTCCTGCATGGGGTCACCATGAGTGGAAGTTGGTTGGATGGCAGCTAACAACAATTTCCTTCCTGGTTTAGTGTCTGTCTCCCCACACCTGAATGTTAATTCCATGAGGGCAGGGACCTGGTCCTCTGGGTCTTCAGCTGGATAGTGCCTGACACAGAGTAGGTGCTCAATTAACATTTACTACACAAATGCAAAATGATGAGGAAGAGTCGGGCCACAGGTGTGGCCTGCAGCTACCTCCTGCATCCTTGAGGAAAAAAGCTGGCAACTTTATTTAAGAAATCTGTGAGATCAGGTTGAAGGAAAAAGAACGCAAGTGAGAGAATGCAGTATTTTCTCTAGCTCATAAATCTGCTCTGCAATGGCTACCTGTGTGGGGGTGCCAGCCCTGCGCCACCAGCCCTGCCAGCATGGCACACTGGTCAGTTGCCTGGAGGAGGCCTCAGGTGCACCAGCAGCAGGCGGAGCTCAGGCCAGGGCATCCCGGGGCCAGGCTGTGCCAATAGATTATTTCTCTGAGTAATTAAGATGGAATTAAAAATTAATTATTTCCTTCAGTCTGATTGCATTTCAAGGGATAAACTGAATATTAGGGCTTCTGTGCATTTTTTTCTCACTAAATTAAATTGGATTGTTTTCAGAGGTGAGAGAAGTGAGGATGCTGAGATTAATCCAGCAGCTAAAAATCCTTGGGGAAAGAACCAGGTGATCTGCCCTGGAAGTGGATAGACTTGAAGGTACCAGTGCTCTGGCATATCTTTTCCTCTTGGAGTGGAACTGCTGGGTCTTATGTCAAGTGTATATTTAACTTTCTAAGACACTGCCAAACACAATAGTGTCTTTTGAAAAGTAGACATTTTTTTTTTAACTTCAATGAAGTTCAATTTATTAATTATTTCTTTTATAGTTGATGTCTTTTGTGTCATCTTTAAGAAATCTTTGCCAAATCCAGGTCACTAAGATTTTCTTCTAGACGTTTTACAGTTTTAGCTTTTACATTTAGGTATATAATCCACTTAGAGTTAGTATTTGTAAATGGTGTGAGGGAAGGATCAAAGTTCTTTTTTTTTTCTTCTGCATATGTCTACCCAAGTATTCCAGCACCATTTGTTGAAAACAATATTGTTTCTTTATTAATTGCCTTGGTACCTTTGTCAAAAACCAGTCCTCATGGTTGTTGGTATTGTGGCTAGGTACTGTCAAGTTGGTTCTGACTCATAGCAACCCCATGTACAATGGAAGGAAACATTGTCAGGTCTTGCACTATCCACACAATTCTGGCCATTCTCACTTCTAAGGACCAGAATCTGGCTGTACCTCTTCCAAGACAGATTGCTTATTCTTCTGACAGTCCACGGTATTTTCAATTTTCTTTGTCAACATCACAATTCAAATGCATCAATTCTGTGCTCTTCCTTATTCATTGTCCAGTTTCACCTGCATATGAGGCTATTGAAAATACCATGGCTTGGGTCAGGGTCACCTTAGCTTTTGAAGTGACATCTTTGCACTTTAACACTTTAAAGAGGTCTTTTGCAGCAGATTTTAACCACTGCAATTCGATGTCTGATTTCTTGACTGCTGCTTCCATTGATGTTGATTGTGGAAACAAACAATATGAAATCTTTGACAACTTCAATCTTTTCTCCATTTGTCGTGATGCTGCTTAATGGTCCAGTTGTGAGGATTTTCGTTTTCTTTATGTTAGATGTAATCCATACTGCAGACTGTAATCTTTAATCTTCATCAGTGTTTCAAGTCTTCTTTGCTTTCTGCAATCAAGGTTGTGTCATCTGCGTATTGCAGATTCATAATGAATCTTCCTCCAATCCTGAAGCTGTGTTTTTCTTCATATAATTGATTCTCTGATTATTTGCTCAGTATACAGATTGAATAAGTAGAGTGCAAAGATACAACCCTAATGCACACCTTTCTTGATTCTAAACCATTCAGTAGTCCCTTGTTCTCTTCAGACGACTGCCTTTTGGTCTATGTACAGGTTCTTCATGAGCACAACTAAGTGTCCTGGAATTCCCATTCTTTGTGATGTTATCCATAATTTGTGATGATCCACATAGTTGAATGCCTTAACATAGTCAATAAAACACAGGTAAACATCTTTCTGGTATTCTTTACTTTCAGCTAAGATCTATCTGACATCAGCAATGATATCTTTCATTCTTCTTCTGAATCTGGCTTGAATTTCTGGCAGTTCTCTGTCAATATACTGCTGCAACAATTTTTGAATTATTTTCAGTAAAATTTTTCTTCAGTGTCATATCAATAAGGAGCTCTGGTGATGTAGTGCCTAAGGCATTTGACTGCTAACCAGAAGGTTGGCGGTTCAAACTCACCAGCCACTCTACAGAAGGAAGATGGGGCAATCTGCTTCCATAAAGATTTACTGCCTCGGAAACCCAATGGAGATTGTGGTGGTTATGTTTGTATGTCAGTTTGGCTGGGCCTGGTTGAGTGGTTGGGCAGCTGGTGGTAGTTATTCCCCATGATGAGACTGGCAATCAACTCCATGGTGGGATCTACCACACTTTGGGTATGTGGTCTGCTTCCCTTATATAAGAAGCAACTTTGGGAATGGTCTCTAGCTTATGGCATGCTTGGATCCTGCATGTAGCCATGTCATTGTTCAGCAGCCTGCCATGCTCTGCTGACCTGGGGACTTATAATGGACTTGAATTAATGGCGTGCCATGTGGTTTGGTAACATTGGGACTGCCTTTTTACTTGTCAACCTTGGGCTCAGCAGCCTCAGCAGCCAGCAGCTGTCTGAGTGAAGAAAAGTCTCTAGCTTCAGTGGGCTGGGAGCTGGAGGCAGAGCTGAAGCCCAAGGCTGAGGGGCTTTCACCCAGTCCCTAGAGCTTGGCACTTTGAACTTGGACTTAAAGCCTCCAAACTGTAAGAATAAACTCCTGCTTGGTAAGGCCATCTCATTTGTGGTATATATTTTTGTCAGAGTGGCACTAGGTAACCAGAACAGAGATTGCTATGAGTCAGAATCAACCCAATGACAGGGAGTCATATTAATGATATGGTTCGATAATTTCCACATTCAGTTGGGATCACCTTTCTGTGGAATAGTCACAAATATGGCTCTTTTCCAGTCAGTTGGCCAGGTAGCTGTCTTCCAAATTTCTTAGCATAAATGAGTGAGTGCTTCCAGTACTGGGTCTATTTGTTGAAACATCTCAATGGGTATTCAGTCAATTCCCGGAGCATTGTTTTTCATCAGTACCTTCAGTGCAGCTTGGACTTCTTCCTTCAACACCATCAGTTCTTGATCATATGCAACCTCTTGAAATGGTTGAACATTGACCAATTCTTTTTGGTACAGCAATTCTGTGTATTCCTTCCATCTTTTTTTCATGCTTCCTGCATCATTCAATATTTTGCCCATAGAATTCTTCAGTATTACAACTCAAGGCTTGAATCTATTCTTCAGTTCTTTCAGCTTGAGAAACGCTGAGCATGTTCTTCCCTTTGGTTTTCTAACTCGAGGTCTTTGCACATTTCATAATAATGCTTTACTTTGTCTTCTTGAGCTGCCCTTTGGCATTTTCTATTTAGCTCTTTTATGACCTCATTTCTTCCATTTGCTTTGGCTATTCTCTGTTTAAGAGCAAGTTTCAGAATCTCTTCTGACATCTGTTTTGGTCTTTTCTTCCTTTCCCTGTATTTTAATGACCTTTTGCTTTCTTTGTTATTATGTTCTTGATGCCATTCCACAACCCTGGTCCTTGGTCAATGGTGTGCAACGCATCAAAATCTATTCTTCAGATGGTCTCTTAATTCAGGTAGGATATAATCAAGGTTGCATTTTGTCTCTCGTGTACTTGTTTTAATTTTCTTCAGCTTTAATTGAACTTGCACTGAGCAATTGATGGTCTGTTCCACAGTTAGCATCAAGCCTTGTTTTGATTGATAATATTGAGCTTCTCCATTGCCTCTTCCCACTTGTGTAGTCAACTCGATTCCTGTTTATTCCATCTGATGAGGTCTGTGTGTATAGTTGCCATTTATGTTGTTGCAAAAAAGATAATTGTAATTGAATAAGTTATTGGTCTTGCAAAATTCTGTCATGTAGTCTCTGGGGTCATTTCTTTCACCAAGGCCATACATATTTTGCAACTTCTGCATTCCAATCACCAGTAATTATCAATACATCTTGATTGCATGCTTGCTCAATTTCAGACTGCAGAAGTTGATAAAAATCTTCAATTCATCTTTTGCTTTTGTGGCTGACATAAGTTTGAATAATAGTCATATTAATTGGTCTTTCTTTTAAGCATATGGATATTACCCTATCACTGATAGCACTGTACTTCATCATGTATCTTGAAATGTTCTTTTTCAACGATGAATGCAATATCATTCCTCTTCAATTTGTCATTCCTAACATAGTCAAAATGGTGAATACCAGTTCATTTCAGCTCATGAATGCCTATGATATTGATCTTTATGCATTCCATTTCATTTTTGACCACTTCTAGTTGTCCTAGATTCATACTTCTTACATTCCACATTCTGATTATTAATGAATGTTTGCAGTTGTTCTTCCCATTTTGAGTTGTGCCCCATCAGCAAATGAAGGTCATGAAAGCTTTACCCCATCCATATCATTAAGCTCAACTCCACTTTCAGGAGGCAGTTTTTCCCTAGTCACGTTTTTAGTGTTTTACAACCTGAGGGGCTCATATTCTGTCACTATATCAGATAATGTTTCATGGCTGTTCATTTCAGAAAGTTTTCCAGTAACATATCAGACAATGCTTCACTGATATTCATAAGGTTTTCAGTGGCCAGTTTTTTAGAAGTGGATAGCCCCATCCTTCTTCCTAGTCTATCTTAATCTTGAAGTTCTGCTGAAACCTGTCCACCTTGGGTGAACTTGCTGGTCTTTGAAATATTGGTGTCATAACTTCCAGCATTATAGCAATATACAAGCCACCATAGTAAGATAAACTGACAGATGAGTGATAGATTGTCACGTTTACATGGGTCTATTTCTAGACTCTCTTCTGTTTCATTGAGCTATGTCTATCTTTACACCAATACTATACTGTCTTCTACCACTTGACTGTCAGTTGGTCATATTGTTATGGCTTGCATTTTGCTGTGAGGTGGAATCTATGTCACAGGTATTTCAAATACCAGCAGGGCCAGCTATGGTGGACAGGTTTCAGTGGAACTTCAAGACTAAGACAGACTGGGAAGACAGGACCATCCAGTTCTGAAAAAATTGGCCACAGAAAACCTTATGAATAGCAGTGAAACACTGTTTGGTATATTACTGAAAAACTTTATGAAGAGCAGTGAAACATTGTCTGATACAGTGCCAGAAGATGAGCCCCTCAGATGGGAAGGCACTCAAAATATGACTGGGAAAGAGCTGCCTCTTCAAAACAGAGGCAACCTTAAAGATGTAGATGGAGAAAAGTTTTCAGGATCTTTGTTTGTTTATGAGGCACTGCAAAAAGGGCAGGGAGCCCACATGTTCTGACCTCTTCTAATCCCACAAGAGGAAGACAGAGTCACCATCAATAACCCAAGGCCTATTCCTGCAAGGCCAGACATGCTGCCTCCCTCCAGCCCTTTCTCCAACCGTTCCTCCCAAAGCACCAACCACCTCTCTCCTTGGTTCTATAATTTGCTGCAGTGGCCACACAGAACTCACAGATTATGGAGTTTATTAGGGAAGCACCAGGCTACAATTCAAGTTCAGGAAAAACTCTCAGTTTCTCTCCCAGACCACTGCCTCTCAGCCAGGTCTCTCACAGTCTCTCCCCCAGCAGTGCATGTCCCTCAGTGTCTTACTCAGCAACGCATGTCTCTTGCTTCTCTTTCCCAGCAGCATGTGTCTGTTTCAGCAGCACGTCTTCCTCAACCAGCAGTCAGAGAGAGAGTTCTGCCTCTAGGAGGCCTCCTTTTGAGCCCGTCAGAGTGGTCAAACTAGCCAATCATAGCATCAGAACTCTAAGCACTTGAGAGTGAGCCTCCCATAACATTGCATTGTGCCACGCCCAACAGAAATAACCCAGGTAGATAACATTTACATTAGGAGCTCCTCAGTTGCTCATGCCACCAATGAGTTTACAATGACTTACGGGTAGAAAAGCCATATTAAGTAATTTACTACACTGCAGGCACAACTCAAAATGGGAAGAAACAACTGCAAACATTCATTAATAATTGGAATGTGGAATGTATGAAGTATGAATCTAAGAAAATTGAAAGTGGTCAAAAATGAAATGGAATGCATAAAGATCAATATCCTAGGCGTTAGTGAGCTGAAATGGACTGGTATTCACCATTTTGAATCAGACAATCATAGAGTCTACTATGCCAGGAATGATAAATTAAAGAGGAATGGTATCTCATTCATCATCAAAAAAGAACATTTCAAGATATATCCTGAAGTACAATGCTAGCAGTGATAGGGTAACATCCATACAAAGAAGACCAGTTAATACAATTATTATTCAAATTTACACAACAACCATCAAAGCGAAAGATGAAGAAATTGAAGATTTTACCAATTTCTGCAGTCTGAAATTGACCAAGCATGCAATTGAGGTGTATTGATAATTAATGGAGATTGGATGCAAAAATTGGAAACAAAGAAGAAGCATTGGTAGTTGGAAAATACGGTCTTAGTGATAGACGTGATGCTGGAGATTGCATGACAGAATTTTGCAAGACCTATGATATACTGTAACCTACACCTTCTCAGGAGCCTGTACCCCCAGACCTGGATATCTTTGAAACTGCCCAGCCAGGCTGAGGGAGCCCTTACCACCTTCACCCCCGGCAACCCGGAAGCCCTTTTGTTGTTGTTGTTGTTATGTGCCGTCGAGTTGGCCCCAACTGATAGCGACCCCTCCATGGGTTTCTGAGGCAGTATCACTACGGAAGTAGGATTGCCCAACCTACTGGTGGCTGGTGGGTTTGAACGGCCAGCTGTCTGGTTAGCAGGCAAGTGTCTTAGCCACTATGCTACCAGAGCTCCTGGAAGCCCTTTACACTTACCTCATTAACCAGAAGTCACTGGCCCGTGACCCCAGGATCTGAATGTCTCAGGCCCCATCCCCAAACACCAGAAGCCCTTTATGCTTACCTCAGTGACTGGAAGTCACAGGCCCAGAAGCCCTGTAACCTACACCTTCTCAGGAGCCCGCTCCCCCAGGACCCAGGGAGCCCTTACCACCGCATGCCCCAGGAGCCCGGAAGCCCTAAACACATACTGCGTGACCCAAAAGTCACTGACCAATAATTCTGGGAGCAGGCTGTCCTTGATCTCGCCCCCAAACACCGGAAACCAGTCCTGCACCCTGGACCCGGATATCTTGGTCCCTCCCCACCACCAGGAAGCCCTGTACCCTATATTGTCTCATCGGCATGTACCCCCGGACCTGGATATCTTTGAAACGGCAACCTGGAAGCCCTTTACAGTAACCTCAGTGACCACTGAGGTTGGGGGGTGATACGAGAGGTCTCCAACAGCAAGACAAACTTGTCTGTCGGTTTGTCCTACTGTGGTGACATGTAGGTGTGAGTTTTGAGGCTAAGACTCTGGTGTTTAAAACCCAGCGAGATGGACCTGGTACACGGGTAACAGCCCAGTTTATAGACTGAGACAGACTAG
>NW_006921953.1:635658-638399 GCF_000298275.1 Orycteropus afer afer | reverse complement strand
ATTCCCTGGAAAAGGATGTCATGCTTGGTAGGGTGGAGGGTCTATGAAAGAGGGGGAGGCCTTCAACGAGATGGATTGACATGGTGGCTGCGACGATGGGCTCAAGTATAGCAGGGATTGTGGGGCTGGCGCGGGATCGGGCAGTGTTTCATTCTGCTGTGCATGGGGTCTCTATGAGTCGGAAACGACTCAATGGCACTTAACAACAACAATGATATACTCGTTGCAAATACTTTTTTTCAACATAAACGGTGACTATACACATGGACCTTGCCAGATGGAATACACAGAAATCAAATCAACTACATCTGTGGAAAGAGGTGATGAGGAAGCTCAATATCATCAGTCAAAACGAGGTCAACTGTGGCATAAACCATCAATTGTTCATATGCAAGTTCAAGTTGAAGCTGAAGAAAATTAAAACAAATCCACAAGAGCCAAAATGCAATCTTGAATATATCACACCTGAATTTATAGACCTTCTGAAGAATAGATCTGATGCACTGAACACCAGTGACCGAAGACCAGATGAGCTGTGGGAAGACATCAAGGGCATCAGACATGAAGAAAGTAAAAGGTCATTAAAGAGACAGGAAAGAAAGAAAAGACCAAAATGGATGCCAGAAGAGATTCTGAAGCTTACTCTTGAATAGAGAGCAGCTAAAGTGAATGGAAGAAATGTTTAAACAAAAAGACTGAACAGAAGATTTCAAAGGGAGGTTCCAGAATACAAAGTAAAGTACTACAATGAAATGTGCAAAGACCTGGAATTAGAAAACCAAAAGGGAAGAACACACTTGGCATTTCTCAAGTTGAAAGAACTGAAGAATAAATTTAAGACTCGAATTGGAATATTGAAGGATTCTATGGACAAAATATTGAATGACGCACGAAGCATTAAAAGAATATGGAAGGAATACACAGTTACTATAACAAAAAGAATTGGCTGATATTAAATTGTTTCAGTAGGTTGCATATGATCAAGAAGCAATTGAAGGAAGAAGCCCAAGCTACACTAAATGAATTGGTGAAAAACGGGGCTCCAGGAATTGATGGAATACCCATTGAAATATTTCAACAAACAGATACAGCGTTGGAGGTGCTTACACATTTATGCCAGGAAATTTGGAAGATAGCTACCTGGCCAACTGACTGGAAGAAATCCATATTTGTGCCCATTCCAAAGAAAGGGGATCTAACAGAATGTAGAAATTATCAAACAATATCATTAATATCACAAGTAAGTAAAATTTTGCTAAGATAATTAGAAAATGCTTGCAGCAGTATATTGACAGGGAACTTCCAGAAATGCAAGCTGTATTCAGAAGAGGATATGGAATGAGGGATATCGTTCTTGATGTCGTATGGATCTTAGCTGAAAGCAGAGAGTACTAAAAAGATGTTTACCTATGCTTTATTGACTATGCAAAGGGATTTGACTATGTTGATCATAACAAATTATGGATAACATTTCGAAGAATGGGTATTCCTAAACACTTAATTGTGCTTAAAAGGAATGTGTATATAGACTAAGAGGGTGTTGTTCGAACAGAACAAGGGAATACTGCATAGTTTAAAAGCAGGAAGGCATGTGTCAGGCTTGTATACTTTTACCACATTATTCAATCTGTTTGCTGAGCAAATAATCCAAGAAGCTGGATTATATGAAGAAGAATGTAGCATCAGGATTGGAGGAAGGCTCATTAACAACCTGTGATATGCAAATGACACAACCATGCTTGCTGAAAGTGAAGATGACTTGAAGCACTTACTGATGAAGGTCAAGGACTACAGTCTTTTTGGTGTGTGTGTGCTTTAGGTGCAAGTTTACAGAGCAGAGTTTGTTTTACATTCAACATTTCATGTACATTTGGTTTCACTCTCCAATTATCATCCCCAATCCTAACCCACTCTCCTCCCCTCCCTGCCCATAACACCCTGTGATAATTGGAGCTCTGTGTTAGCTTGGCTTGACCACAATGCTGTGTGGTTTGAGCTGTTGTGGTGTGGTTGTTCCCATGATGGGATCAGATGAGTATGTTTTGAGTGGCCAATCTGTTGAAAGGGGGTTTCCCTAGGGGTGTGGTCTGCTTTCAGTATATCTGTGGACATCCTGAGACAGGAGACATTCTTGTGTGGATTGGGATTCTGTTGTGCTGCCTACAACTGTCCCTGAGTGAACAATCCACCATTCGGCCTGGAGATCTTGGATTCGTCATTCATTGGAGTCAACAGCCAGTGTACTGCCTGCCATCTCTGAGCTGCTCAGCCCCTGCGGCTGCAAGAGTTGGGAAAAGCCTCCAGCTTGACATTTGACCCAGGAACTTTGGACTTGCCAGCTTCTATAAGTGTTTTTCCTAAGATAAATCTTTCTCTCTCTCTCTCTCTCTCTAAAAGCCTTACTGGTTTTGCTTCTCTAGAGAACCCAGTCTAACACACACCCCCATGCCCCTCATAGTTATGCACTCCTGTGTATCCTGCATGCATTTCTTCCATGCGAATTCTGCCCCTCTGGTGCACTGTGGTCGAATCCTCCAAGGGATGCATTTCCATCGAGTATGTGGGTACATCACTGTGATAGTTGGAGCTGTATGTCAACTTGGCTGATTGGACCCCATGGTAGTAGGGGCCAAGTGGCAGCAGTTAATCAACAAAGGCAAGGTGGGCGTGGTTACCATAATGGACAGCAGAGTTGGAACACTAATCAGAATAGTCTGACTCATGTGGAATTATGGCATTGG
>NW_006921953.1:623034-633288 GCF_000298275.1 Orycteropus afer afer | reverse complement strand
TATGGGGAAGAGGTATGTAGATAGAGCTCTCTGAATGGGCCAAAGGAGTAAAGATATTTGTGTCTCATGTGAATGCCCACCAAAAAGTGACCTCGGCAGAGGAAGACTTTAACAATCAGGTAGAAACCAGCCATCCTTTTTCCCCAGCTACTCTCGTCATTGCTCAATGGGCTCATGAACAAAGTGGCCATGGTGGCTGGGATGGAGGTTATGCATGGGCTCAGCAACATGGACTCCCACTTACCAAGGATGATTTGGCTATCGCCACTGCTTAGTACCCAATTGCCAACAGCAGAGACCAACACTAAGTCCATGATATGGAACCATTCCTCGGGGTGATCAGCCAGCAACCTGGTGGCAGGTTGATTACATTGGACCACTTACATCATGGAAAGGACAGTGTTTTGTTCTTACTGGAATAGATACTTATTCTGATATGGATTCGCCTTCCCTGCATGCAATGTGTCTGCTAAAACTGCCATTACAGAATGCCTTATCCACCGTCATGGTATCCCACACAGCATAGCTTTGGATCAAGGGACTCATTTCATAGCACATGAAGTGCGGCAATGGGCCTATGCTCATGGAATTCACTGGTCTTACCATGTACCCCATCATCCTGAAGCAGCTGGCTTGATAGAACAATAGAATGGCCTCTTAAAAACACAAATACGGCACCAGCTAGGTGGCAATACCTTGAATGGGTTGGGGCAATGTTCTCCAGGAGGCTGTATATGCTCTAAACCAGCATCCAATATATGGTTCTGTTTCTCTGATAGTTAGGATTCACGGGTCCAGGAACCAAGGAGTGGAAACAGGAATGGTACCACTCACTATTACCCCTAGTGACTCACTCAAAAAAAAATTTGCTTCCTGTCCCCGCTACCCTATGCTCTGTGGGTCTGGAGATCTTAGTCCCAAAGGGAGGAACACTCCTACCTGGAGACACAATACTGATTGCATTGCACTGGAAATTAAGAATGCCACCCAGCCATTTTGGCTTCCTCATGCCTCTGGATCAACAGACAAAGAAGGGCATTACTCTACTATCTGTTGTGATAGATCCTGATTAACAAGGGGAAATTTGAATTGGCTTTACATAATGGAGGTAAGGAAGAATATGTCTGGAATACAGGAAATTCTTTAGGATGTCTCTTAGTACTACCATGCCCTGTGATTAAAGTCAATGGAAAATTACAGCAACCCAATTCTGATATGACTGCCAACAGCCCAAACCCTTCAGGAATGAAGGTTTGGGTCACCCCACCATGGAAAGAACCACGACCAGCTGAGGTGCTTGCTGAGGGTAAGTGAAATACAGAATGGGTGGTGGAAGAAGGTAGTTCTGAATATCAGCTACCACCACATGACCAGCTGCAGAAACAAGGACTGTGATTGTTATATTTCTTCATTGTATATGTGCATCAAATATTTTTGTTTCCTTCTGTTATGAACTGTGAAATGTAAATAAGGTGAATGCATTTTGGTTGTATGTGTGTTAGCGTATAATGTTAGGCACAAATATGACTCTATAATTGTCCTTATTTAGAGATTATATATGGTTAAGAAGATGTGTACAACTGCCAAATTGACAAGGGGTGGACTGTGATAGTTGGAGCTGTGTGTCAATTTGGGTGGACCCCAGTTCTGTGTGGTTGTTCCCATGATGGGATCAGATGACTGTGTTCTGAGTGGCCAATCTGTTCAAGGGGAGTTTCCCTAGGGGTGGGCTTGCTTTCAGGATAGGGACATCCTGGGAAGAGAGACATTCTTCTGTGGATCAGGATTCTGTTGTGCTGCCTACAACTGTCCGTGAGTGAGCAGTCCGCTCTTCAGCCTGGAGATCTTGGATTCGTCATTCATTGGAGTCAACAGCCATACTGGTGTACTGCCTGCCAGCCTTGAGCTTCTTGGCCCCTACGGTTGCGGAAGCTAGGAAAAGCCTCCAGCCTGATGTTTGCTCCAGGGACTTTGGACTTGCCAGCTTCTATATGTTTGTGAGCCATTTTCCTAAGATAAATTCTCTCTCTCTCTTTATATGTGTATATATATATAAAAGCTTTGCTGGTTTTTGTTTCTCTAGAGAACCCAGTCTAACACAGTCACCCGGGGATGAGTGGTCTGTGTGTGCATCTTGTTGAGAGATGCATCTGGCTGAAAGCCAGCCCCTGGAAGTGAGTTTTTTTCCAGGCCTGAAGTGTATCCCAGGGCCATGGTATTGGGGGGGGGGGTCCCACCAGACTCTTTCTGACCAGTAATTCTGGTCATTATTGTGTTTTTGAATTTTGTTCCATGTTTTTCCTCCCATTCCATCCAAGAGCTCCAGTTTTTATCCTTTCCTGAGTGGTTGGCATTGGTAGCCAGGCACCATCTAGTTCTTCTGGTCTCAAGGTCCATCATGTCCTAGGACTGATTGCTTCCAAATGTTCTTGGTTCTTTTTTTTTTTTTTTTTTTTTTGCATTCTTCTTCACTTCCAATGATAGGAGACCATTAGCTGCATCTTGGATGGCCGCTTCAAAGCTTTTAAGACCCCAGTTGCTACTCACCAACGTAAGTTGTGGAACAAGACTTTTTATGTGTTTTATTGTGCCAATTGAATCTGGTGTCCCCTAGTATTATGGTCCTGAGTCAGTAGATCTGTTGGATTTCTCTTCCACAGTGTCTGGCTGTCTACAAGGGCTCTATGTCTATCTTCTGTTGTTTCTGTAAGGATTGAAAGTATTTTGTATCATTGATATCTGTGCAAGATTAGACTCAGCTGAATCTATCCTTGGTCTAGAGTATAATCCTGTTCACTGACCCCCATCTGATCTTCTCAGATGTTTATGTGTTCATCTGTAGCCTGGTGTTTGGTGTTAATGGTAATGCAGCATTGTGGATATACTGGTATTGGCCTCTGTCGTTTATATCTTATGTGCACAATTTGGTGCCTTCCCTTTTCCTAATGTTATCATGGTGGTCACGGACTCTTCCTATACCATCCCTCCACTTACCCACATCAGCGTATAGCCCCCAACTAGCCCAAAATTACAGTCTTCTGTATGGATTACACCTCAACATGAAGAAAACAAAAATCCTCACAACTGGACCAATAAATAACATCACAATAAATGGAGAACAGATCTAAGTTGTTAAAGATTTCATTTTACTTGTATCCACAATTAGCACTTCTGGAACCAGAAGTCAAGAAATCAGATGTCGTATTGCACTGGGTAAATCTACTGCAAAAGACCTCTTTAAATTGTTGAAGAGCAAAGACGTCCCTTTGAAGACTAAGGTGATCTTAACCCAAGCCATGGTATTTTCAACAGCCTCATATGCATGTGAAACCTTGACAATGAATAAGGAAGAGTGGAGAAGAGTTGATGCCTTTGAAATGTGGTATTAGGAAATAAAAGAAAAAAATACCCTGAAAATACCATGGGCTTCCAGAAGAACGAACAAATGTGTCCTGGAAGAAGTGCAGCTGGAAAGCTCCTCAGAAGTGAGAATGCCAAAGTTGAACAAGACAGAAAATAACAAATGCTGGCGAGGATGTGGAGAGATCAGGACTCTCATACACTGCTGGTGGGACAGTCAAATGATACAACCACTGTGGAAAGCAGTATGGCAATTCCTTAAAAAGTTGGAATTAGAAATACCATTTGACCCAACAATTCCATTACTAGGTATACGTCCTAAAGAAGTGAGAGCCAGGACAAGAACAGATATACAGAAATATACACACCCATGTTCATCACAGCACTATTTACAATAGCAAATAGATGGAAACAACCTAGGTGCCTGTGGTAGTTAAGTTTGTGTGTCAACTTGGCTGGGCTTGGTTGAGCGGCTGGGCAGCCGAATGTAGTTATTTCCCATGAGATTGGTAATTAACTTCATGGTGGAATCTATTGGAGCAACTGAGTAGCTGCTTTGGGTATGTGGTCTGCTTCTCATATATAAGTAGCAGCTTTGGGAAAGGTCTCTAGCTTATGGCATACTTGGACCCTGCATGTAGCCATGCCATTGTTCAGCAGCCTGCCATGCTCTGCCGACCTTGGGACTTTCAATGGACTTGAATTAATGGCCTGCCGTGTGGGTTGGTAACATTGGGACTGTGCCATTTTATTTGTCGACCTTGGGCTTGTTAGCCTCAGCAGCCAGTAGCTGCCAGAGTGAAGAGATGCCTCTAGTTTCAGTGGGCTGGGAGCAAGAGGCAGAGCTGAAGCCCAAGGTCGAGGGGTTTTGACCCAGCCCTTAGAGCTTGGCACTTTGAACTTGGACTTAAAGCCTCCAAACTGTGAGAGAATAAACTCCTGTTTGTTAACGCCATCCCATTTGTGGTATATATTTCTGTCAGAGTGGGTCTAGGTAACCAGAACAGTGCCCATCAACAGAAGAATGGATAACCAAACTATGGTATATATACACAATGGAATATTATGCAACACTAAAGAATAATGTAGAATTTGCAAAACACAGATGAACTTGAAGAACATTATGCTGAGTGAAATAAATCAATCACAAAAGGACAAATAGAGTATTAGTTCATTATTGTAAAAAGTCAAGAGAAGGTTTATATACAGAAGGAAACTTTCTTTGTTGGTTACCAGGTGTGGGAGGGAACACTGAAAAAAAAATGCATTGACCCATGTCACTTTAGTTTTGTGTATTTCACTGTACATAAGTTATATTTCAAGAAAATATATTTAAAAAGAATAATAAGAAGAAGTGAGAATGGCCAGACTTCATCTCATCTACGTTGGTCATGTTGTCAGAAGGGACCATTCCCTGGAAAAGGATATCATGCTTGATAAAGTGGAGGGTCAGCAAAAAAGAGCAAGACCCTCAACAAGATGGATTGACACAGTGGCTGCAATGATGGGCTCTAGCACAGGAAGAATTGTGAAGATGGTGCAGGACCGGGCAATGTTTTGTTCTATTGTACGTAGGGTGACCGTGAGTGGGAGCCGACTTGAAGGCACCTAACAACAACACTGTCTTAATTATTGAAGCCTTATACTAAATCTTGAAATAAAGTATTATAAGTTCCTTAACTTTATTCTTCTTTTTCAAAATGTTTTGCCTATTCTAGATCCTTTGTATTTTGATGTAAATTTTAGAATCCACTTGTCAATTTTAAAGAAAAAAAATCTTGCATTGAATCAGTTTGGGGAGAATTATAATCCCATTGAGTCTCTCTGATCCATGAACACAATATATTTATCCATTTATTTAGATCTTCTTTAATTTCTGTCAGCAATATTTCAAATTTTACCTGTGTGGGTCTTGCACATCTTGTGTTAAATTTATCATCTCCATCTTTCATTTTTACAATTTTCATTTTATTTATTTTTTGAAGTTTCCAGTTTTGTGCTGAAATTTTCCTTCTTGTCATCTAATTTTGAATATATTAAAATCCAACTCTAATACATCAAGTATCTAGGTCCCCAGTGAATAGTGTTTCTAATGTGTTGTTTTTCTCTTGATTTTTGTCCCATTCTTGTATTTCTGCATTTCTGTTTTTCACTGAATAACAGGCATAATAGATGACCATGGAGAGGATAATTTGAAGCTCTGTTTTGTTTTATTATCTTCCATCAGGGAGGATTTACTTTTACTTCTGCCTAAACTAGGGGCACCAGAAATCTCACGTTGCATGTGTCCACTCAGGAGATGTTTGGAAACTGGGCTTCAGTCCTTTAGAGGGTGGCCTTAGTTCTGGTGCATTGACTCCTAGAGTGTACCCTTTGGGGTCTCAAATGAAAGCCTGGGCTGTTTACCATGATCCTTACCTTTTTTTTTTGTGGTGGTAGTAAATTCATATATAGTATAAAAGTTGTCGTTTTAACCATTTTAAGTGTGTAATTCAGTGGCATTAATTACATTCACAATGTTGTGCAACCATCACCATTATCCATTTCCAAAATTTTTTCATTACCCCAAACAGAAAGTCTATACCCATTAAGTGATAGCTCCTTATTCTTCTTCCCCTGCCCTGGGAGAGTTGCCTTAGTTTCCAAGTGCTATCATAGCAGAAATAGAACAAGTAGGTGACTTTAAAGAATTGAAATTTATTTTCTCATAGTTCTCTGGAGGCCAGAAGTCCAAATCCAGGCCTGGTCTCTAGGAAGAGGTCCTTCCTGGTCTATTTCAGCTTCTGATAGCACCAGTGGGAGCTCTGGTGGTGTAGTACGTAAGGCATTTATTTGACTGCTAACCAAAAGGCTAGCAGTTCAAACTCACAGCCACTCCTCAGAAGGAAGAGTGGGCAATCTACTTCCATAGACATCCTACCTCAGAGGTGTTGCTATGAGTCGAAATTGACTTGATGGCAGTGAGTTTGGTTTGGTTTTTGGTAGTACCAGCAATCCTTGGTGCTCCTGAGCATACAGATGCATCTGTCTCCATTGTCTGTCTTCCTCCTCCCCCTGTGTGTGTACCTGTGTCTATTCTGCTCTTTTTATAACTCAGAGGTGATTGGGTTTAGGACCCACCCTTCTCTGATATGACCCCATTAACGTAACAAAAGAAAACTTCTATTTCTAAGCAAGGCCGTCTTTATTGTTATTGTTCAGTACCACTGAGTCGATTCCAACTCATAGCGACCCCTTGTGACAGAGTAGAACTGTTTCATAGGATTTTCTTGGCTATAAGCACCAGGTCTTTCTCCAGCCAAACCACTGGGTAGATTTGCACCACTAGCCTTCCAGTTAGCAGCCAATCACTCACCATTGCACCACCAGTGCTCCTTAGGTCATATTTATAGACCAAAGAAGAAAATCCAAGCCAGTTGTCATTAAGCTGATCCTGACTCATGGCAGCCCTATGTGTTGCAGGGTAGAACTTTGCTCCACAGGGTTTCATAGCTGTGACCTTTTGGAAGCAGATCTCCAGGCCTCTCTCTCAAGAGAGGTGGGTTTGAACTGCCAATGCTTTGGTTAGTAGTTGAATGCTTAACCTATGGCTGTACTTAAGGATTCCTAAACCAGTTGCTATCATGTTGATTCTGACTCATGGTGACCCCATGTGAGTCAGAATAGAACTGTGCTCCATAGGGTTTTCATAGCTGTGATCTTTTGAAAGCATATCACCACATCTTTCTTCCAAGGCAACTCTGGGTGGGTTCAAACCACCAGTCTTTCCATTAGCAGCTAAGTGCTTAACCATTTGCACCACCCAGAGGCTCCATTTATAGGTACAGGGGTTAGGCTTTCAACACATCATTTGCTGGGGACACAATTCAACCTATAACAAGGGCCCTTACATTTTAGGAGACCCTGAACTCCAATTTTGGTCCCTCCAGACCCATGACATTGCCAGAAGCTCTACTTAGCTTCGCAGCCTCTCAGTCACTGCTTTAGAGCTAGCAAATGCAGCAAGAGGTGACACTCTGCCAAGTACCAGGCTCCCCTCTCTGAACTTCCCTTCTTACTGGGACCTGGAGCCTTGGTAGCTCTCCAATATCTTCAAACAGTTGTTTTAAAATAGTTTATGCAAGCTTTCTAATTGTTCCCAGCAGGATGATTGGTCCGATACAAACTAATACCATTTTTATTTGCATTTCTCTTCTTATGTGTGAGGTTGAACATCCTTTCTGATATTTAAATGGCATTTGTGCTTTCCTTGATATCTTTTGTTCCACTTTTTATCGTGGGTCTTTCTTCTTATTGATTTGTAGGTGTTTGATACATGTTAGGGAATTTAAGCTTTTGTCTTTGACCTAGAAAGAGCATTCCAAGGTCTACTGTAACTAATTGTATAATCTTGGACAGGTCACTTTCACTTCTGGGACTCAGTTTCCTCACCTGTGAAATGGGAGAAGGGGTTGACCTTCCCCACATGATCTCACTGTTTCTTTTTGATCTACAATTTATGGTTCGATTCCTTCCTACTGTGTAGGGGAGACAACATTTTTTTTGTTATTGAGACAAAAGAATCTTTCTTGTGTCCTACCTCCACATTCTACCTTAAATATTTATCGTACCCTGCTCCAGGCTGCCCATGGGCTTCAACAGCATTGATCTCTGTGAGAGGAGGCGGGAGTAGGGAGCTCTGAGTCTGTACATACTTTTATACCAAAGGCAGCAGCAACTTGCACAAAGCCTCGTCCTGAGCAATAATGTCTGTGAATTCACAGGTTTGCTGTGCAATAATTCATTTTTTTCTGATAGAGAGGAATATAAACAAATAACTATTGTAATTTGAAATGATTTGTGTCCCCCTCCCCCCTCAATATTTCATGAGTAGCCCCGAGGCTAGGACTGCTATCTGGTAGCTAGAGCTTGCAATTAGGCCCAGACTGCCCAGCTCCTCTACTCACTAGCTTAGAAATTGCCCAAGCATTATTCAAACAGTACTCATTATTACCCGGGTATTGCCGACTGATCCCTGTGCACACAAAGCCCCCTGCTTTGTGGCTGTGGGTTGTTTTTGTACAGAAATATTTGCATCCTTTGATGAAAGGTGGCCTAAGACGGCCCCCAGACACAGGGTAACCTGCCGCAGCTACCACCTGAGATCTCTAGAAAATTTTTCCTTTCAGAGGCTGTGCTCTGCACCGTCAAGCTTTTCTCCTCCTTCTTCTGAGGTCGGTTATTGCTTTTAGCCCAGAGCCATCGCAAGACTCGGCGGCAAGCACAGATACAGCGGGAGCCCTGAAATAAATTATAAAGTCCAAAATGGAACACACTTAAAGTGAGCGCTGAGTGAAAAATAGGAAACGCTTTAGAGCTGTTTTCATAAAAGAAATCACCAGACCAATATATCATCAGGTCTTTTTAACGGTGGCATCAGAATAGATTTAATTCTGATTTCTATGTGACCATTGCAGTGGCTGTATGTGAGTAGTTTCATAATCTCTATGTCAGACTGTAACTAACCTGCCACTTCTTGTCTTTTGGGGAGAGTACATTCATTTCTTCTGCAAATATTAACAAAAACCTACTGACTATCAGCTTTCTGCCAGGCAGTGGGTTTCCAGTGATGAATCAAACCAGGGAAACTTCCAGAACAGTATCTGAGAGACTTGGGGGGCAGAGTTGAAGACCTCTTGCCTGGGAGCTTTACAGGAAGGGTTTGCTGGACTTCAAGGCTCAGGGCTCTGTGCCCTCCCAGAGACATTTCTCTTCCAGAACTTTTTTCCTCTCTGAGCACCCTGTGCCCAGCACTCAGAACAGTAGCACTCATGCCCATCAACTGATTGAAGGGACCTTCAAGCAAGGTTGCATGGGAATTAGGTAAGTTCCAGGTGTGACCACACCATCCTTCTTTTTCTGGATGTGTGTGAGTCTTCTGTCCCTCAGTGGTGCAAATGGTTTGTGTTTGACTAAAGGTGCCATGGAAGAAAGGTCTGATGATCTGCTTCCATAAAGATTACAGGCAATGGTGAGACCCCTGAGACATGGCCCCTAGCTATCCTTCAGGTCTGGAATTGAATTCACTCCTGTGGCTTCCAGCCAAACAACAGACAGGCACACAGGGTGAACAATTACATCAGATAGATACACTCCTTGGAGAGATCAATCCTGGGAGGACATAAAGGCAGTGTTTGCACATGGAGACAGCTGGGGGGTGGGGCGGAAGTGTATGGGAGGGAAGGACACAAGGAAGAGGTAACTATAGGCAGGAAGTGGGAACAGAGCTGTTACATTGTGGGAAATTGCAGTCAGTGTCATGAAACAAAATGTATATGAACGTTATCTGGAAAATTAATTTGCTCTGTAAGCTTTCACCCAAATCACAAGAATTTTTTTTTTTTTTTAAAAAAAAGATTACAGGCAAGAAAATCCTGTGGAGCAGTTCCCTCTATACATAGGGTCACCATGAGTTGGGAATGACTCAATAGCAATGGGTTTTGTGTATGTGTGACTCTTGTACAGGATAGAATGTTGGCCTGAAGGATACCACCACAGGGCAGGGCCTCACTGTGTGACGGAGGGCTGTGTCCTGCAGCCATGCTATAGAACATGCTCACTACGGCATGCTCACATGCTATAGCTGACGATTTCAGACTAGCTCCTGCCCGGCCTAGAGCAGGGCAAGTCTTTCTCTTTACACCACAATCTCCCCTTAACTGGTCGGAGTTCCCACCCTCCATTCTGTGCGAAGGCCTGAGTTGGATGGTGTCTTAGTTTCCTTTGTTGTTGTTGTTGTTATGTGCCGTCGAGTCGGACCCTACTCATAGCGACCCCTCCTTGGGTTTCCGAGGCAGTATCACTACGGAAGTAGGATTGCCCAACCTTCCTTCCGAGGAGTGGCTGGTGGGTTTG
>NW_006921953.1:592619-622599 GCF_000298275.1 Orycteropus afer afer | reverse complement strand
ACTTCCGTAGTGATACTGCCTCGGAAACCCAAGGAGGGGTCGCTATGAGTCGGGGCCGACTCGACGGCACATAACAACAACAACAACAAAAACTGTAACAGAAAGCTCCTGAGTGAGTGACTTTAAAAAAGGGAAATGTATTTTCTCACAGTTCAGGAGGCTGGAAGTCTGAATTTAGGGTGCAGCTCTAGGGGGAGGTCCTTCCTTGTCTATTTCAGCTTCTAGTAGCTGCCAGCCATCCTGGTGCTCCTGGGCATGTAGATGCGTCTGTCTCTGTCCATCTGTCTTTCTCTCCCCCTTTTGTGTGTCTCAGCATCTATTCTGCTCTTTTTATAATTCAGAAGTAGTTTAGGACCCACCCTACTCTGGTAATGACATCATTAACATAACAAAAGAAAGCCTCTATTTGCAAACAGTGTCCTATCTACGCTGCCATTGAGTCAATTCTAACTCATGACAACCCCATGTGGGTAGTGTATAATTGAGCTCCACAGGGTTTTCAAGACTCTGCCTTTTCAGAAACAGAATGCCAGACCTTTCTTACAAGGTATCTCTGGATGGGTTCAAACCAGTACCAGTGTTTCAGTTAGTAGTGGAGCAGTTAATTGATTGCACCACACAGGGATTCATTTACAGATTTAGGGGTTAAGATTTCAACACATATTTTAGGGGACACAATTCAATCCATAACAGATGGTAGACTGACTATTCTTAGGGCTCAGGCAAGCATCACTCCTACCCAGACCACAGTGAAGAGTGTGCTGACCACTGACCACTTGTGACCACTTTCTGTGGCAGTCAGGGAGATGGGCCAATAAATGCGGGGGAAGTGGGGGATGAATCAGGGAAAAACAGCCTTAAAGCCTCCTAAAGGTTCAGGCGAGAGGCAGGAATGTGTGTGTGTGTGTGTGTGTGTGTGTAAGGATGTCACTCAGAGTGACCGAGCTCCCAAGCAGTGCTCCTGGAGGAGGGAAAGGAGTGCTGGGTGAAGAAGGGGAAGCAATGACTCTTCAGCCTCAGGCGCTCCTCCTGCCCACACAGCCTGTCCAACCCTGCTCTCCTTGAGCTTGCAGTTGGCAGACCGTCTCTGTCGGTTCAAACCCCCACACTTCCAGTATCTTCCTCCCTCAGGCTCTGGCCGGAGGCTCTAGAACCTTGAAGTGGAGCTGTGCCGCTCAGGCGTCTGGCTCTGTAGCAGGTGAGTCATGTGTGGCTGTGGCAGTTGGGAGAGGAGAGAGCCTCAGAGCAGGAGAAGGAATTCAGTTAGTGGTTAGTGCTTGGTGGGTGGGAAGGAGATAAGCACACTGATTAAAACTTCAGCAAGGACAGCTCTTTCACCCAGCAACTTGCCAGACCCCACCACTGAGTTAGGGATAAGCCCACTGCTTAGACCAGAAACCAGGGCTTTCAGGAAGGCTCAGACAGGGGAAGCTCCTCAGGGGAGGTGCTTCTGAACTCAGGGTCAAGGGCACTGGAACAGTTGAGAGCCTCATCTCAGCCCAGGTGAGAGAAAGAGGTGTAAGAGGCCGCTTCTGGAGAGGGCATTGGTCTGGCCAGAGAGCTGGATTTTAGCAGCCAGGCCAGGAATGTATGAGGTCGTCTCATACACTCTGGGGCTGAGGAGCTGAGGCCATGGCTGGAGTGGAAAGCTTGGTACAAGCCGGGGTATGAAATAGTCCTAGATTGACAGAGGGAGCTCTGGTAGCATAGTGCCTAAGACACTTGAATGTTAATCAGAAGGGCTGGTGGTTCAAACACACCAGCCACTCCTCAGGAGGATGGGGCAATCTACTATCTGTAGCGATACTGCCTTGGAAACCCAAGGAGGGGTTGCTATGAGTCGGTCCGACTTGACGGCACACAAGAGCTCGACAGAAGCCTGACTTGTGTGTGTGTCAAAAGGGTCTTACGAAACTAACATAACTAAAAGGGAGCTCTGGTGGTGTAGTGCCTAAGGTGTTTGACTGCTAACCAGAAGGCTGGAGGTTCAAACTCACCAGCCACTCCTCAGAAGGAAGATTGGGCAATCTACTTCTGCAGCGATATCACCTTGGAAACCCAAGGAGGGGTCGCTATGAGTTGCAATCAACTCAATGGCAGTGAGTTTTTTAGTTTTTTGGTAGGGGGTGGCTGTCAGGGATGCTACAAACAAGCAGGAGGCTGAGGGCCAGGCTTGAGGATAAGCAGAAGCAAGACAGAGGCAGGAAGCTCAGAGACTGACTTGAAACCAAAACAGTCTTGTCAGGGTGATGTTGTGGCTACCCCAATATCAGGGGTACCAAGGGGAGGTGGGGCAGGCCCTTTGCTATCCCAGAGGCACCCCATCAGGATTCTGTGTCCCTGGAGATGCTGTCTGATGGGAAAGCTCAGGCCCACCTGGCTGTACCTTGGCCAAGGAAGGAATCTGGTTCTTTAGCTTTTATAGTAGGAGGTGGATGCCTGAGTGACATAGATATGGTGAATTGGGGTGACGGTCTGTTGTGTTATTGTTAGGTGTCAAAACGACTCCGACTTACAGCAACAACAGAACATAACACTGCCCGGTCCCACTCCAGCCTCACAATCCTTGCTATACCTGAGCCCATTGTACGATGTTTCAGGGCTGTTCGTAAAGTTTTCCACAAATACATCAGACAGGGTTTCACTGGTATTCATAAGGTTTTCACTGACCAATTCTTTGAGAAGCGGAGGGCCCTTCTTCTGAGTCTGTGTTAGTCTAGAAGCTCTGCTGAAACCTGTCCACTATGGATAACCTTGCAGGAATTTAAAATACCAGTGGCATAGCCTCCAGCCTCACAGCAACACGCAAGCCACCACAGTACAACAAATTGACAGAGGAGTGGTGACATCTGAGCAGCCAGAAAATGACCCATGGCCACCCTGGGCTGTGGTCCTGCCTCTTGCATTTTCTTCCTTCTGTGCCCAGTTTTCCTTGAGCACAGGTTGGTTGTAACATGCAAGCTGGGTCCCGTAGCTTCACCCCAGGCTCCACCTGCCTCACCAGCTGCATGGAGAGGAAGGAGGCACGTGACTAGAGAAGGGCCATGTCCTGAACAGAACAGCAGTGACCCCATCTGTGCTCAGCATCCTGGAGCGCCTCCTTGTGACTTTAGTGGACAGCCGAGGTTTTGTCAGCCCAGTGTCTACTCACCCTTTCTGGGTAATCAATTCTGACTCATGGCGACCCAATGTGTGTCAGAGTAGAACTGTGCTCTGTGGAGTTTTCAGTGGCTGATATTTTGAAAATAGATTGACAAGGCTTTTTTTTTAAAGCACCTCTAGGTGGACTTGAACTTACAACTTTTTGGTTAGCAGCTGAGCTCATTAGCTGTTTACACTACCCAGGGACTTTCTCTTGGTAACAGACCCGCATATTTTCCTTTGGGCTCTGGGGTTGTTGATGCCTGGGACCCCAGACAATCAGTTCATTCCATACCCTGGGTACAGCGATTGGGCTGCAAAGGATACCTGGCCCAATTCTAGCCAACAACATTTTGACTCAGCCTTCCTGCTTTTCCATCTGAAGCTGACCCCAAGAAGGAGGATGGTGGTTTGAGGGGTTTTCTGACAGCCATCTTGCCATCACAGGGGGAGTCCGGAGCCTCAAAGGATCCCTCCCACAGAGCTTGAAAGCCAGCCCAGTAGAAGAAGAGGGAGAGAAACTAGGCACTGAAGACTCTATTTGAGTCCTGGATCCAGTTGTGCCTGAACACCACCCTGGGACTTTTCAGTTTGTGGGAGCTAACACTTGTCCTTTTTTGCATAAACCAGTTTGGCTTGGGTTTTCTGTTATTCACAACTAAAAAAGACCTGGGCAATAAATGCAGGGGTATGGAATGAGTCAGGAGAAGACAGCCTTAGCCCTCCTAAAGTTTCAAGCAAGAGGCAGAGGTGTGTGTATATGTGTGTGTGTGTGTGTGTGTAATTTCAGCTCTACTTAGCTATGCCAAAGGAACCTAGAGACCTATGGAAGGAAGATTTTATTCTGCTTGGGCCAGATATTTAGAGCAAGAAGCCACATCTTGGTAGAGGTGGCAAGAACTAAAAACTTTTCCTCAAGAGGGGTGTGAATTTTCGGGAGGAGGCAGCCAGAGCCTCCTGGAGATCTTTCTGGAGTTTTACTCTTTTCTTTTAATAATAAACCTGATTATTTCCACTGGTGTATAATCTCATATTTAACATGCATCTTGACTCAGCTCTCAAATCAACAGAACCAGAGAAAACCAAACTCACTGCCGTTAGGTCAGATCCAACTCATAGCACCCCTTCCTTGGGTTTCTGAGGCAGTACCACTGTAGAAGTAGATTGTCCAGTCTTCCTTCTGAGGAGTGGCTGGTGGATTTGAACTGCCAGCTTTCTGGTTAACAATTGAATGCTTTAGGCACTAGGCCACCAGAGCTCCCTCAAATCCACAGATAATACTATAAATACCTGGCTTTTGTGCAGCTTTGTCTCTGTGATTCTCTCCTTGCCCTGCCCCTGCCTCCTGAGCCCCAGCCACCTCCTCCATCCGAGCTCTGAACCACCATCAAGCTCTGAGCTCCTATCCTCTCTCTGGGGCCTCCCACCTCTAAGGCCTCCGTCCACTCACCCTGCACTGCCAGAATCACTTGGGCAGCAGCACTGGCTACGGCTCATGAAATCACTTTGTTCTGGATTGAATTGTGTCTCCTCTCCAAATATGTATTGAAATACTGGTCCCTGTACCTGTGGATGCAATGCCATTTGAAAATAGAGTTTTCCTTTTGTTATGTTAATGAGGTCATACCAAGTAGGGTGGGTCCTAAACCTAATCATTTCTGAGTTATAATAAGATCAGAATAGACACAGGCACATGTGAGGGGAAGAGGAAGATAGTTGGATGGAGGCAGATGCATCTGGAAGCCCAAGAATGCCAAAGATTGCTGGCAGCTACTGTTGTTATTGCCGTTAGGTGCCATTGAGTCAGGTCTGACTCATAGCAACCCTATGTACAGCAGAATGAAACACTGCCCGGTCCTGTGCCAGCTCCATGATCCTTGTTATACCTGAGCCCATTGTTGCAGCTACTGTGTCAATCTATCTCATTAAGGGCCTTCCCCTTTTTTACTGTCCCTCTACTTTACCAAGCATGATATCCTCCTCCAGGGAATGGTTCCTTCTTATAAGATGACCCAAGTAGGTAAGACAAAGTCTGGCCATCCTCACTTCCAAGGAGCATTCAGGCTGCACTCCTTCCAGGGCAGATTTGTTAGTTCTTTTAGCAGCCCATGGTACTTTCAGTATTCTTTGCCAACACCACAACTCAAAAGCATCAACTCTTTTTCAATCTTCCTTATTCATTGTTCAGCTCTCCCATGCATAAGAGGTGACTGAAAATACCATAGATTGGGTTAGGCGCACCTTAGTCTTCAAAGAGACATCTTTGCTCTTCAGCACTTTAAAGAGATCTTTTGCAGCAGATTTGCCTAGTGCATTATGTCATCTGATGTCTTGACTACTGCTTCCACTGGTGTTGATTATAGAACCAAGTAATATGAAGCCCTTGACAACTTCAATCTTTTCTCCATTTATCGTGAAGCTATTATTGGACGAGTTGTGAGGATTTTTTTCTTTATATTGAGGTGTAATCCATACTGCAGACTATAGTCTTTTATCTCCATCAGTAAGTGCTTCAAGTTATCCTCACTTTCAGCAAGCAAAGTTGTATCATCTGCATATCACAGGTTTTTAATGAGACTTCCTCCAATCCTGATGTCAACCTCTTATTCATACAGTCCATCTTCTTGGATTATTTGCTCAGCATACAGATTGAATAAGTATGGTGAAAACATACAACTGACATACTCTCTTCCTGATTTTAAACCATGCAGTATCCCCTTGTTCTGTTTGAATAACAGTCTCCTGGTCTATGTACAGGCATACAGGCTCCTCATGAGTACCATTAAGTGTTCTGGAATTTCCATTCTTCTCATATTGTCCATAATTTGTTATGATCCACACAATTGAACGCTTTTGCATAGTCAAGAAAACACAAGTAAACATCTTTCTGGAATTCTTTGCTTTCAGCCAAGATCCATCTGACAACAGCAATGATATCCCTTGTTCCACATCCTCTTCCTAATCTAGCTTGCATTTCTGGAAGCTCTCTGTCAATATACTGGTGCAACCATTTTTGAATTATCTTCAATGAGATTTTATACTTGCATGTGATATTAATGATATTGTTCAATAGTTTCCACATTCTGTTGGATCATCTTTCTTTGGAATAGGTACAAATATGGATCTCTTCCAGTCAGTTGGCCAGGTGGCTATCTTCCAAATTTCTTGACATAGACATGTAAGTGCCTCCAGCACAGCATCCGTTTACTGAAACATCTCAATGGGTATTCCGTCAATTCCTGGAGCCTTGTTCTTCGCCAATTCTTTCAGTGCAGCTTTGACTTCTTCTTTAAATATCATTGGTTCTTAATCCTATGCCACCTCCTAAAATGGATGAATGTTGACCAATTCTTTTTGGTAGAGTGACTCTGTACCAAAACATCTTCTTTTGATGTTTCCTGCATCAGTCAATATTTTGCCCATAGAATCTTTCAATATTGCAAGTCGAGGCTTGGATTTTTTTTCTTCAGTTCTTTCAGCTTGAGAAATGCTGAGTGTGTTCTTTCCTTTTGGTTTTCTAACTCCAGGTCATTGCACATTTCATTATAATAAGTGATTTTGTCTTCTGTTCAGCTCTTTCATTCTGTCAATTCTTCCATTTGCTTTAGCTACTCTCCATTCAAAGGCAAGTTTCAGAGTCTTTTCTGACATCCATTTTTGTCTTTTCTTCCTTCTCTGTCTTTTTAATGACTTTTTCTTTCTTTATGGATGATTTTTTTTTAAGTATAGACTTTCCTGTTCATATTTATATTGTATGTTGCCAATTTTAAATGCAAATGTAACAGTATTTGAGTCATATACAGGGTCACTGACATTACACAATTTGTATTTTGTACCTTATGCATTTATATGTATTTCTTACATGGATGATGTTCTTGATGTCATCCCACAATTCCTCTGGTTTTCGGTCATCGGCATTCAAAGCATCAAATCTATTCTTTAAATGGACTCTAAATTTAGGAGGGATATAATCATGGTCATATTTTGGTGCTCATGAACTTGTTTTAATTGTCTTCAGCTTCAACTTGAACTCGCATATGAACAATTGATGGTCTGTTCCACAATCAGCTCCTGGACTTGTTTTGGCTTAAGATATTGAGCTTCTCCATCGTCTCTTGCCACAGATGTAGTTGATCTGATTCCTGTGTACTACATCTGTAGTCTGTGTGTAAAGCCATTGTTTATGTTGTTGTAAAAAGGTATTTGCAATGAATAAGTTGTTGGTCTTGCGAAATTCTATCATGTGATCTCCAGTGTAATACCAAGGCCATATTTTCCAACTACTGGTGATTCTTCTTTGTTTCCAACTTTTGCCTTCCAATCACCAGTGATAATCAACACATCTTGATTGCATGTTTGGTCAGTTTCAGACTGCAGGATTTGGTAAAAATCTTCAATCTCCTCATCTTTGGCTTTGTGGTTGGTGTGTAAATTTGAATAATAGTAGTATTAACTGGTCTTCCTTGTAGGTGTGTGGACATTATCCTATCACTGACAGCATTGTACTTCAGGATAGATCTTGAAACATTCTTTGTGATGATGAATCCACACCATTCCTCTTCAATTTGTCATTCCCAGCACAGTAGATCATATGGTTGTCTGATTCAGAATGGTCAAAACCAGTCCATTTAGGCTCACTAATGCCAAGGATATCGATCTTTATGCATTCCATTTCATTTTTGACAACTTCCAATTTTCCTAGATTCATACTTTGTACATTCCATGTTCCAGTCATTAATGGATGTTTGCAGCTGTTTCTTCTCATTTTGAGTCATGCCACATCAGCAAATGGAGGTCCTGAAAGCTTTTCTCTGTCCATATCATTAAGGTCAGCTCTACTCTGAGGAGGTAGTTCTTCCCCAATAGTATCTTGAGTACCCTCCAACCTGAGGGGCTCATCTTCTGGCATTTTATTGGACAGTGTTTCAAGGCTATTCATAAAGTTTTCCAGTAATATATCAGACAGTGTTTCACTGCTATTCATAAAGTTTTCGTTAGCTAATTCTTTGAGAAGTGGGTGGCCTATTCCTTCTTCTGAGTCTGTCTTAGTCTGGAAGCTCTGCTGAAACCTGTCTACCATGGGTAAACCTGCTGGCATTTAAAACACTGATGGCATATCTTCCAGTGTCATGGCAACACATAAGTCACCACAGTATGACAAACTGACAGACAAGTGGTGGCTGGCAGCTACTAGAAGATGAAATAGACGAGGAAGGACCTCCCCTAGAGTCACACCCTGATTTTGGACTTCTAGCCTCCTGAGCTGTGAGAAAATAAATTTCTTTTCTTTAAAGCCACCCACTTGTAGTATTTTTTTTTTTTTTTTTTGGTTGTTGTTATGGAAGCACTAAGTAACTGAGATTCCACCTGAGCTGGATCATCTCCTCTATGTGCACACAGCCCTCTGCTCCCACTACTACTTGGCCCACTTCTAAAGCCAGTTCTTGTCTCCCGTGAACACCTTCTCCACCCTGCACACTCAATCCTTCCAGAACACTCCAAGACCTTCCACACCCTGCATAATATCCTGGTAGCCCCACTTTCCACCCTCTTACCTCCCATGGGCCTTGGTCCTGCAAGGTCTCTCTTTAGACCTCCTCTGGTGAGTTCAGTGGTCGAATTTTACCTTCCATGTGGAGACCTAGCTTCAGCTGCCAGCCAATGCACCTCAGATGCACCTGCCACTCATCTGTCATTAGGGACTTCCACGTTGCTAGGATGCTGAACAGTCTAACATAGAGTAGGAAGAAAGGCCTGACAATCTATTTCCAATAATGAGCCAATTAAAACCCTCTAAACACAATGGTCTGACCCACAACTGATCAGGGAGATGGTGTACAACTGGGCAACATTTTGTTTTGCTGTAAATGGGGTCACCAGGAGTGGAGGGCCACATAACAGCAGTTAACAACAGAGTGCACCTGAGCTCACTTGACTATTTGACTTGAGCTTACTTCCACCCATGTTCCTTGAGGCCCAACGCTACGGGAGAAATCTTAATCAGTAGTGAACAGTTGAGGATTTGGTTCACTGACCCTCACACTCCCACTGGTTGCTGCCCTGGGCATTGTACATACACCTGCTCACTCATTCACAAATTCTCACACCCACACCTATAGGTATTTCCCTGCATGCACCCACCTGCTTCCTCCCTTCATCGACACACACCCACCTGTGGCTTCCCTTCTTGTACACATGTGCCCACACACTCCTAACATGGGGTGGGAGGAAATGTGTCTCCTACAAGGAATTCTTAGCCTCAGGTGGGCAAATATAGCCTCAAGGACCAAATATAAGCTCCTTCAAATCTAAAGCAACTTGTTTTGCAAATCCTGTGGGCATAGTACAATTCTAGAGAAAAGCAGGGAGTTGAGAAAGGGGAGCAGTGAGGGCCAGAGAAAGGAAGGCGGTCCTAACCCTGGGTACACTATTGGCCCACCTTACTTGACACCTAGGAGCTCTGGTAGCATAGTGGCTAAAGCACTTGACTGCTAACCAGAAGGCTGGCGGTTCAAACCCACCAGCCACTCCTCGGGGAAGGAAGGTTGGGCAATCCTACTTCCGTAGCAATACTGCCTCGGAAACCCAAGGAGGGGTCGCTATGAGTCGGGGCCGACTCGACGGCACATAACAACAACTTGACACCTGGCACGTGACGCTGGTGACCCATTGACAGTTTACAGAGCTTTCCAGTGTTTGACAAACATACCTTCAATGCTGAAATATAGCATAACAATGCTTATTTTTAGCCTTTAAACTTTATTTTCTGAAAAAAATCAAACAGGTTTGCATAAATTATTGTACATAATACTATTTAGTAGTTAGGTATGTGCCCTTGCCAGGTACTGCACTAAAAGTGCTTGTCTTCATCTCCTAGGCCGTCATAACAAAGTGCTGCAAAGTGGATGGCTTATAAGAACAGAAATGTATCCTTTCACAGTCTGAAGGCTAGAGTCCAAGATCAAGGTGTCAGTGTTGATTCCTTCTGAGGGCTCTGAGGAAGAATCTGTTCCATGCCTCTCTCCTAGCTCCTGGTGGTGATTGGTGATCCTTGGTGTTCCTTGCCTTGTAGATGCATCATTCCCAAGTCTAAACCTTCACAACCCCATGGGTAGGCATTGACTATAACTCCCATTGTTCAGATGAAGATACAGAGGCTACAAGTTGCCCAAGGTCACAGGGAGAACATGACAGAACTATAGCTTGAGCTCAGATCTTCTGACAGTTCAGCCCTAATCTCAATCACCAAAATATATTGTCTTATACCTTCAGAATTTCCATTAGATCTAAACTAAAAATTGTGATTTATTTTACTAGAGCCTTTGATTTTCTAAGGTGTCTACAGAATAATTCACCTGTTCTTTGAGAGAATAAAACAGTCTCATATGTATGTGCTAATACTTTGTTGTTCTGAGTCTTTTTAAAAAATGATCCACGAAATGTGAGTTCCCTGTGGCTAGAAACATATTTAATTCATCTTTCTATCCCAATGTCCTGCAGGACATCACTTGGTCTAGAGGAGGTGCCCTGTCAATGTCAAAAGGAAGTAAAATCAAATTAAATTCAGGTTTTTGCTCTAGATGTGTCCTAAATGAGCTCATATATAAAGGGATCAGCAACAACAAAACTAACATTGGGTAAATAAATCCGTCAGGGGTAAAATGGCCTAGCCACTCTTCACAGCTCTTTAACTGCTTGCTTATCAAACTTTTAGAGTCTCTAACCTCGGAAGGAAGATGGGCAATCTACTTCCGTAGTGATACTGCCTCGGAAACCCAAGGAGGGGTCGCTATGAGTCGGGTCCGACTCGACGGCACATAACAACAACAACAACAATTTGGTTAGGAAGGCCACATGGGAAATCTACGCTCTTGGCTGCCCAGGTTACAACCTGGAGAGCTACTTTCCAAATTCAAAAAAACCATCTTGCCCTCAAGTCTGTGTCTCTCACAGGCCGTGTCCTGCACAAACACAGTTGTGTTTCTTACACACTCAGATGGACAATCCATATCTTGACAATATGATACAATGGGAAAATATTTGTAGTCTGGACACCAACTTGGTTTGAATTATGACACAAATTTTCTCATCTGTAAAATGGGGTCCTTGCTAACAGTGCAGAGGTGATCTGAGGATTAATGACAATATATGTAAAGGAATTAGCATGGAGTCCAGCACTACAGAGATATGGGGAAAAGCAATTCATTTTGACCTCTTTCTTGAACATTTCTTGTACAGCTGCTGGCTCCTCTTGGTAAAAGAGAGACACACTCCAAGAGCCTTCAAGATGTCCTCATCTTCTTAATCCTGCTTCTCTCAAGTCTCCCCTTTATGTAATTTTGCAAAGATGGCTGCCCATTTGGGAGAGCCCGGGTTTCTGATCCTTGACCGTGAATTCCTGAGCCTATCCCTGCCATCTTCCGCCATGCCCCCATTTCCAATTTGCTCCAAACCTGGCCTTTGTCCTCCATCTCCACCCCCAGGGCTTTTGAGAGGCAGACAATAGAACTTGGAAGTCAGTCACCCACATGGAAAAAAAAAAAAAAGATTATGAAAATGTAAAGTAAATAAATATGGATGTTGAGGACCTAATTCTGATAAGCGGATTTTCAAAATTAGCCATTTGCAAGAGTAGATTAAGTGCATTTAATGTGGTGGGTGGAAGGAAGTCGATTAAGATGCACAGCAAACCCCATTTCAGCAGATTCCGGGGTGAAGGCATCGTGGGCCCCTCTGCGTTGAGCTTGTTTGCCAGGATAAACGCTGAATGCCGTTTAAGAGCACTAATTTGCTGTTGTCGTGCTGGTAAACAGGCCTCCTGGAAAGGGGCCACTGGCTGCCTTCTGTACAGGAGGCGGACAGCAGGACAGGGAGGGGGCTGCTGGGGGCTGTCTGGGGCCGTTGGCCAGGGCTGGAGGAGCTAGCTTGGGGCGTGGGGACCACTCGCTGTCTGCTGGGATGCAGGAGAGTACCAAGGACAAAAGAATGACACTGGCTTCCCCATCACCTTCCCCAACCCCCCACCCCCCACCCAGTCCTCTGCAGAGAGAATTTTTATCCCAGAATGCCTTGCAGCTCCTTCCATGGCAACAGTCACCCTCCTCCCGGCACTGTCTCTGCCTCCTTCCCTCCTGCTCCTTCTCTCCCCAGCCCACTCCTGTTCCCAGAGCCGGGCCTCCAGAGGGGGTTAGCACTTCCCCAGGCAGGGGTCATGCTGTCCTTCCTCCGAGGAAGGGCAGGTAGGCACATACCAATGCAGAACCAGTCCCACTGGGAAACAAGAGAAAGAGGATTTGAACTCCCAAACCACCTGCTTTGTCTCCCCAGGCACCACAGTGAAGGGTCTGGGAGCCCTGAGAAGCCCCTACTGTGTTTTAGGTTTGAGGAAGCAAGGGTGGAAGGTAGTATGCATCACTATCATTTGGTGCTGATTGGCTTCCAGTGATCTGAACAAGTACATCCTGATGCCTTTAAATGGGATCCCAGTGCCCAGACTTGGAACAACCTGGAACAGCTTCCAGGATGGTCTTTATAGGACCTGAGGCCCCAAGTCACCCGTGACCCTTATGTCTGAGCTGGGGCAGACCTGTCATAGGGTGAGGGAGTAGAGAGCAGTTACCCAGCACCTAGCATCAGCCTGGGCATAGACACTCAACTTACCCCATGTAATTCTTAAAATAAGCCCCAAAGGGCATTGAGTTTATGTTAATGGTGGTTGAATATTTTGGAAAAGGATAGTGATAATGGTGGCACAATATGAAAAATGTCATCAATGTCCCTGAGCTGTAAATGTGGAAGCTGTTATGTTGGTGAATGTCTTGGCATGTATGTTTTCACTACACTAAAATAAATAAATAAATAAGCCCCAAGACCTTGTGGCCTACTGGGCCCGTGGCTGACCTCTGTGTTCTCATATTCTCCCTACCCCCACTGCCCCTTTCTCTTGATTTGCCTGCCACTCCAGCCCTCTTCCCTGTCCCTTAGTGCCTTGCGCCCATTCGTTCCCCAGGACCTTTGCATTTGCAGTTGTCTCTGCCAGGCATGCTCTGTCATCATTTACACTGCCAGCAACTTGGCATTCAGGTCTCAGAAAGGCAGCCCTCCACCTCCCAGCAGCCTCTGTCTATCACTAACCCTCCCTTTTATTGTCTTCACTGCAGTTATTACTATTTGTTGTGAGTTTATTATCTGCCTCCTCAACCCTGTGAGAATAACAGCCTCTCCTGTCTGGAACAGCTACATCCCTGCACCGAGAATGGTGCCCCACACATAGTCAGCACTCAATAAATATTTGTTGGTAGAATGAATAAAAGAACAAGGAAATTGAGGATTGGGTTGTGGAATGATTTGCCTAGGGTCATGCAGATGGGAAGGGGCGAAGCTAGGATTGGAACCTTCTCACGTCTGGCCACAGAGCTCCTCCTGCCCCCAATAATCACTACCACTAGGTACATACATGATGAGAGAGGGGGAGAGTTGGGTAGGCGCTAACTGGAGCAGCTCTCAGGGAATCATAAGGCGAGATGCCGTCCACTCCCGGGGAAGGAGAGCCCAGAGGAGGTGGTTCTCCTCTTCCATTTCACAGATTATACAGTGGAGGCAGGGGTGTGAAGCTCCTGCAGCAAAGGTGGAACTTGAATCTAAGCATTCTGAGGTAGGGGAGCAGACAGTTAAGGGGGATTCTGTCCCTAGAATTATGACTCCTCAGTCTGAGGTACCCAGTTGACTCCAGCTCATGCCGATACCACCTATGTCAATAGAACTGTGCTCCACAGGCTTTTCTCTGGCTGAGTTTTCAAAAGCAAATCACCAAGTCCTTCCCGGGTTTCTCTGAGTAGACTCAAACCTCCTTGTTAACTGTTTGTACCACCCGGGGTCTCTGAGTCTAGAATAGTGGCTCTCAAACACTTCCAAGTCATGGCCTTTCCTCCAATGGTTCTCACTCAGCAAAGTGGAAGTGCGGCCCAGGAATCAGCATGTTTAACAAGCTCCTCAGATGGTTGTGGTGCAGGAGCTCGAGGCACTCACACACTCTTACTATAGTTGGGGTTGTCCTGGCAAGAGACCTGGCCACCACTGTAATGTTGCCTCCAAAATCATCACTCCTCTCCCCTCCATCCCTGACCTTCTTCCCTCCCTGTCCTCTCAAAAGCGAGGCCCAATCAATGCCTGATGAAGTCTTTCCTCCTGACACTCTGTGGGGTGTAAATGGCCTCTGTTCAGCTTCCTGGGAGATGGGCAGGATGGTGGAGAGGAAGAAGGGAAAACATCCAGTTAAATCCTCCCTGCTGTCCCTGCACATGGGTTGGGCCATGAGGAGGGTGACATGGTCCCTATCAGGTGACACATACTAGAGTGACTGGGAAGCCTGGGGCAAAGGCATGGGGCTGGCTTTGAAAAGTGCAGATGGAGGCTTATCTTCAAAAGAGAAGGGTCCCTTTCCACAAGGCCTTTTAGAGGTGGCTCTTCTTGGGAAGCACTTCTTCAAGAAGTCTCTGGTTCCTTCTTCCCCCAAGCCCCATTCTGATGGAGGGTGTGAGAGAATGGCTCCATCCTTTCAGAACCAGCCTAGGGGGTAAGAAAACTCTCTCACACAGCATGGGAGCCCAAGAAATAACTCAGTTCCAGAGGCTGGTCCTGAAGAGGAGGCCTGCACAGGAAGGGGAAATTGTGGCCATCACTGCCTTGCTATTTCTGGACATATATTGCTGGTCCATTTGCTAAGATAACTATTCTCACTGCTGACAACCTCATATCTCAAGGAGGGAGCAGAGTGGAGAAGAGCAGGTTTGGAAATGATGTCTAGAGAACATTTACAGAGCAGTAACATCCCCAGGTAGTATAAAGGGTTAACGAGCTCGGCTGCTAATCGGAAAGTTGGAAGTTTGAGTCCACCCAGAGGTACCTCAGAAGAAAGGACTGGAGATCCACTTCCAAAATATCAGCCACTAAAACTCATATTCTGCTCTGATATGCATGGGGTCATCGTGAGTCAGAGTTGACTCAACAGGGTTTGGTTGGTTCTAGTCTCATGCCAAGCACTGTACAAGGGTGGTCTTTTCTTCCCAAAGTACTAGAATTGTCTCCAACTCATGGATAAGAGCTAGAAAACCCTCAAGTCAAGTGACCCCCTGAGCCCAGCCTCCCAGCCTCCTGCCCTTCTTGAGGCTGCACAATCAGAAAGTTTGGATTGTCTGGAAGGCATCTGCTGTGTCCACATTCAGGTATCAATTGGAGAAGCCCTAATGGGTGCCTGGGACATGTGATGGGGAGATCCAGTCACTAAAATATCAAAACACTTCCATTCCCATTGGAAGGTAGCCATTGGCCAAGACTTCCTTATTTACTAGATAAAATAGCACCAAGTGATGTGCTGAGGGAGACGGGAATATAGAATTTGAAATCATGGCCTCTGGCTCCTGTTGTTGTTGTTATGTGCCTTTAAGTCAGACCTGACTCATAACGACCCCTCCTTGGGTTTCCGAGGCAGTATCACTGTGGAAGTAGATTGCCCCAACTTCCTTCCGAGCAGTGGCTGGTGGGTTTGAACTGCCAGCCTTCTGGTTAGCAGTCAGGTGCCTTAGGCACTATGCTACCAGAGTCCTCAATTCCTCTGTCTGACCACTCTAACCTTTCTGAGCCCTTCATGGGCCTCCTGGATCCTTTCCACCTATCTCATGGCTGGCCACACCCCTGACAGACCAGAGCCCTTGCCCTCTTTGTTGTTGTTGTTATGTGCCATCGAGTCGCCCCAACTCATAGCGACCCCTCCATGGGTTTCCGAGGCAGTATCACTACGGAAGTAGGATTGCCCAACCTTCCTTGCCCTCTATCTTGTTAAATATTTTGACTGGGATGCTGGACTTCAAGGGACAAGATGTGAAACAGATCTGACCTGAAATCCTCCCTAAGGTACAAAACCTCTGTCCCGGAAAGGTTGCAGAAAGGCCTAGAATGAAGCCTTAGACATCACAGATGTGGTCCTAGTTATGTCCATCTCGGTAAGCCTCAGTTTCTTCAGCTATTATAAGAGCCCACAAGAGAAGATCACACTTAACAGCTTAGCTGCTGAAGGATGGGAAGTTCGAATCCACCCAGAGATACCTGGGGAGAAAGTCCTGGTGATCTCCTTTCAAAAAGTCAGCCATTGAAGACCCTGGGCAGCACACTTCTACTCTTGACACAGGTGGAGTTGGCATGAGTAGGAATAGAATGGACAGCAACTGGTTTGTTTTGTTTTGTTTCCCTCATCTGCCTCTCAGAGGATCCTTGAGGCAACATTGGGTGACCATGGAGGTCCCCCCCAGGATCTTCCTCGTGTGAGCACTCAGAGCTTCTTGCAACATTCTCATATCTATGAATTGGGCTCAGCTCCTTTTCCCTACACAACTTGTTCTTTCCTGATGACCAATATTTTAAAATTAGTCTTCAGTTCCAAAGAGGAGGAAAAATATCATTAGAATTTTTCATCAGGGACTTGTTTTCCTCTCTCTTTGCCGAACCCCAGCGTGGGTCTCTGCAGTCGTTATTTGCTTTTTCCCTTGTTACTGCCAATGAGCTGTTTTCCAAATCCAGTTGCCCATGTTTCCAGGAAGCTTGGGCCTCCCACATACTGTTCAAACTGGCCTTCTCTGGCTCACTTGTCGGGGGAGAGGGGGACTGTGGGCCCAATTCCAGATAGCTCAGGGAGCCACATCAGGATGAGGAAGACAGGGGGAGCAACGTGAGGGAGAGGGGGACAGTGAGTGCGGTAAACAAATTTGAGGCCAATTACTCATGGCAACCTTGCCCCTCAAGGAGGCGGAGAGGGCTGGAAAAACACAGAAATAATTTTGAGCCAACCACATAATGGTGGAAGTTGGTCCCCTGCTGGGAATTTACTGTCATTTCTTCCTTGACTCTGCGGAGGAGAGCAGGGAACATTCCAGAACTTAACAAGCCAGAGATGTTGGCAGAAGTGGTCTGTGAAGGCAGTAACTATGAAAACAGGAAGAGGTGATCTGTGGTTAAAAAAGAGAAGAGAGAGAGAGAGCAGGAGCCTCCAGCCACGGTCATGTCTGCCCCTCACAGTCCACCCCTTGCCCTTCACCTGCAGTGTCTGCTGGGTAGTAAGGGCCAGGACTGTTCCAGACAGACACAGAGAGCTTTCTTCCTGCATGAACATCTTTTTTTCCTTGATCAGATGGTGATAGAGAAACTGGCTCAGAGAAGGGAAGTAAGTAGCCCAGGGTCACCTGGAGAATTAATATCCTAATTGAGAATAACAACAAGACTTCCTATTTATTAGATAAAATAGCACCAGAGGATGGTGCTGAGAGAGACAAGAAAATAGAATTTGAAATCATTTTTTATTTCTCTGCAAATGTAGTTAGTGTTGTTTTTTCTTTCCTCCTTTCCCCTGGAGATGACGTAGCTGCCACTGTCTTCCTACTCACCCCACACCACCCCCCATTCACCACCTAAGACCCTGTGTTTTGCCTGGATTTCATCCCCCACCCCCATAAGGGCAGTGTTTCCCAGAGTAAGATGCAGGAACTGGCTGCAGAAAAGTACCAGGAGTGAGCAGGGCATGAGCATCAAGTTCACTCTGAGGCCACCCAGAAGGACAGAGGTGCACCCAACAGCCACCATTGCATTAGCTCCGGGTGACTCACTGACACCCACCACTAACTCTCCCCTGTGTCAGGAGCAACTCAGGCAACAAGGTGGGGGGTGTGGTGAAGGCAGGCTTTGGCAGCAGGAGGTGACTATTCAAATCCTAAACCAAGAAAAAAAAAAAAAAAAAAACCAAACTCACTGCTGTGGAGTCAGATCCAACTCATAGCCACCCCTCTTTGGGTTTCTGAGGCAGTATCACTACAGAAGTAGCACTGCCTAAACTGGGGTCCTGGAGTAAACTGCTTTACCTGTTTGAGCTTCAATTTTGAGTCCTTACCTGGTACAAATGGTTAACAAGCTCAGCTACTAATCAAAAAGTTCAAGTCCATTCACAGATGCCTTGGAAGAAAGGCCTGGCAATCTACTTTCAAAAACTCAGGCATTGAAAACCCTGGAAGCACAGTTCTATTCTGACACGCATGGAGTGGCCATGACTTGGAGTCAACTGCACCCCAACTGGTTAAAATGAGGCTGTGCTTTAAAGATTGTGAAGATCAAGTGCAACCAATGAACCTAAGTGCCTCTGATCCAGTAGGTGTGAAGTAGATGACCATCCCATCTAGTATCATGGTGATCACACATGATTGTTAAACTAGAATGGTGTTTAGGGCAATTTAAGTTCTCACTTGAAAGTGAGAACTTTCAAGAGCTATGAAATTGATTGAAGGGTAGTTACTGTAGAACTAGAGTCTACAGAAGAAAATTACCTCTAAAGAATTAGAACACAGCAATTAGAGAGAAAGAAACTGGTCTAGAGGAGGAATAAGACACATGCAAAGGGCCACAGCCTTGAGAGCAAGGAATGCACAGCCAATCCATCAAGGGCCAGGGCTGGCAGGGGCTTCTAGAACTGAGGGAGACCAGCACGGATGCCAGACCCTTGGGGTTACTTACCATGGAGGTGGGAAGGTGAGATACTGATGCCAAAAAGCAAATGGAGACCTGGATCACACATTTAAGACCAGATTTCTAAGGAAGGTGAGTGACGATGGGTGGGGTGGGGGGTAGGGGGGTGGGGGGTGCAGGACCAGGCAGCATTTCATTCCACTAGGACACATCACTGAAGGAGATTGGAGACAAAGAACTCTAAGATCCTTCCTAGGACCCAAGTCTAGGAGGTTAAGTGCTCGAGAGAGTCCCTAGGTGGTGAAAATGGTTAAGCACTCAGCTGTTGACTGGAGGTTTAAGAGCACCCAGAGGCACCTTGGAAGAAAGACCTGAAGACAAATATCCCTGAAAAATTAGCCACTGAAAACCCTATGAAGCACAGTTCTAGTCTGATACACATGGGTCTTCATGAATCTGGGTTAACTTGACAGTGACTGGTTTGGTTTTAAATGCTCTGGAATATTGGGGGGAGATGCTTGGGGAACCAGTGGAGACTGGACCAGAAGGGGCTGGAAAGAACTTGAAATAAAATAGAGCTAGGCTGGAATCTAGGAGCTCTGGTAGCATGGGTAGCATAGTGCCTAAGGCATTTGACTGCTAACCAGAAGGCTGGCGGTTCAAACCCACCAGCCACTCCTCAGAAGGAAGGTTGGGCAATCCTATTTCCGTAGTGGTACTGCCTCGGAAACCCAAGGAGGGGCCACTATGAGTCGGGCCAACTCGATGGCAAATAACAACAACAACAGGCTGGAATCTTAGGCCTACCCTTCTCTGGGATGTGGCCTTGGGCAAGTCCAGCAACCTCAGTGTTCTCATCTATTAAGTAGGAAGAAGAATTTCTACCTGCAGAGTCTGTTAAGAGGGGTAGTTGTGGCTGTTAGCAGCCGTCAGGCTGGCCCTTACCTCTTGATGAGCCCACATACAATGGGATGGTTCATGCCTGGTCCTGCACCATGCTCATGATCGACTGTGGACTGGATTATTGTGATCCATAGGGAGCTCTAGTGGCGTACGTAGTGCCGCTTGAGGCATTTGACTGCTAACCAGAAGGCTTACTCTTCAAACCCACCAGCCACTCCTCTGAAGGAAGAGGGGAAATCCACTCCCGTAGAAATACCACCTCGGAAAGCCAAGGAGGGGTCGCTATGAGTTGAAGCGATGTGAGGGCAGTGAGTTTGGTTTTGTTTGGTCAGGTTTTTACTGACTGATTTTCAGAAGTTGATCATCAGACCTTTCTTCCTAGTCTAGAAGCTCTGCTGAAACCTGTTCAGCATCATAGCAACATGAAAACTTCCACTGGGTAAAGTATGTGATTGTGCGACTGAACTATCTTTATGGTATCTTTTGCTTGCTCTTTATATCTTTTGCTTGCTTCCTAGTAGTTTGGGCTGGCTCTGGGCTCCTGCCCTCTGTGCATTTTGGATAGAATTGACCCCTCCTCACTCCCTTGGCCCCCTGGAGTGAGCCAAGACAAAATCAGCTTCAGGCCACAGTGACTGGTTCAGGGGATGAACATATGACTGAATCAGATCAATCAGAATGCATCTCAAGACTTTTGTAGGGAATGCCCAGCCACAGATTTGTTCTCCTCCTACCCTTAATGTTAAACAGGAAGTATGTGGTTTTAGGAAGTACCAGATGTTCTCACAAGAACTCCTGGATCCAGCTGTACCTGTAGCTAAACTGCTATATGAGCAAATATATGAATAAAGTCTGTTGTGAAAGCCTTCGTGGGTTCTGGTTTATCCTCAGCCACTATTTAAAGCTTCTCCCAGCTCACCAAATAACCAGCTCATTTGAAATTTGGGTTTTCTTCTCATAAGTGCCCCTGTCTACTCCAGGCTAAGGATTTTCCCCTGTAGCATTCTCCATCCTTCCAGCAGCAACAAGCACCAGGTCATCAAAGGTGCCCATTGGTGCCCAGTACAACCTCTTCTCAGGAGCTCCACTCACTCACCTTGCTATTAAGCATTGCCAGGAGCCAGACTCCTCACAGCTCTGGGCCCCTATGCAGCCAGGCTCAGAGCTGCATTAAATAAAGACTGTAGCCCTGAAACTGTTCAAGTGGATCTACATCAACCAGGACAGTGAGGGATGCCTTTAAATAGATTATTACCAACAGCCAGCCGGGGCAGGCAGGCGAAGTTTGCCTCTGGCATTATTCCCCACCCCCAGCTCTGGGCCCTTCCCCAGTCTACTTTTAGCATGTCTCACCCTAAACCCTGTCATAAATTAATTCACACATTAGTGGCTTAATATGTTACTCCTGTAGTTGAAGTCTGCTTCACTAAAGATTATAGCCCAGAAAACCCTATGGGGCAATTCTACTTGGTCATATGGAGTCAAAATCAAAGCCAACTAACAACTACTTTTAAAAGAGGAACAGAAAATGGGAGTGGGCAATGTTTAACCTAAAGGGTAGACTCATTAATGGTGGAATTTTAGGCATTAGTGACTGAATCATGAAATGGTACATGTTTGGGGAAAGAGAGAAGCTTTTCCAATCCCCCTGGCCTGCAACTCAGCCATGTCCCCATAACTTACTTCACCAACCAACATACCACATCCTTTTTTTCCTCCCCAGAGGCTGACGCTCAAAGTCCATTCCGTGCAGAGAATCCAGTCCATGTTTATGCTTTCACTCCTCAGGGAGGGAAGGAGAGAGCCTTGCTTCTGGGCAGGGTGTGCCTGGCACTGGGATTTTCTGCTTGGCCTGGGTGGGTGGACACTATCCTTGGCTGCAGGACCTTAAAGAGGAAGCTCCAGGGATTGCTGGATGACGAACCAAAATCAAGCCCTGGAAAGTCAGGGCTCCATGGGCAATGTTGCTGCAGACCTCGCCACATGGCCAGATAGGGCTCTAGAGCTCAGTTCAGGGGAGCCAGACTCCCCAGTCCAACACCTGCACATAGCTATGCTTACAAGCCCTAATGATAAAAGAAGCATTGGTGGCACAGTGGTTAAAAGTATTTGGTTGCTAATCAAAAGGTTGCAGTTTGATCCAGCTCCACCGAGAAAGATGAGGCAGTCTGCTTCTGTAACAATTTACATCTTTGGAAACTCTATAGGTCAGTTCTATTCTGTCCTACAGGGTCACTCTAAGTCACAATCTACTCAATGGCAGTAGATTTGGAGTTTTTTGATTTTAGCTTTTTTTTTTTTTTGGCTTTTGAAGGACCCTGGATACATGATCTCTTTTCCTAGTTTGTGAAGTAGGTACTATTATTATCTCCATTTTCTAGATGGAGAAACTAAAAACCAGAGAGGTGGAGTGGTCTGCCCAAGGTCATCTAGCAAAGAGCAGCAGAGGCAGGACGTGAGACCTTGACCCCCACACTACACAGCCTCCCTGTTAAGACACAGGGCATTTCCCTGTATTTATATGCTGCTTCTTTATATGTTGCTATTAGATGCCATACAATTGGCCCCTGACTCATGGGGATCCCATGCACAACAGAACAAAATGCTGCCCATCCTGCACCATCCTCAAGATCAGTTACAAATCAGACCATTGTGACCCATAGGGTTTTCACTGGCTGATTTTCAGAAGTAGATGGCCAGGCCTTTCTTCCTAGTCCATCTAAGTCTGGAAGCTCCACTGAAATCTATTTAGCATCATAGCAACACACAAGTCACCACTGACAGAGGGCTACCTTGGCTGGGAATCAAACCCTGGTCTCCCGCATAACCAAATTTACTGCTATCAAGTTGATTCTAACTCATTGGGTTTCCAAGGCTGGAAATCTTTGTGGAAGCAGACTGCCTCATCTTTTTTTCTATGGAGCAGCTGATGGGTTTGAGCCATTGACCTTTTTGTTAGCAGGAAAATGCCTTAACCACTAGACCACCAGAGCTCCTTAGGTCTCCCTCATGGAAGGTGAGAATTCTACCACTTAACTACCACTGCTCCCAGGCTATTGCTTGTTGCCTGCCATATGCCAGACACTGGATTAGGCAGATTACCGTGCTTATTTCTTTTACTCTTGATACTTACCCTACAAGGGTGGATGAGGCCCATTTTACAGAAAAGAACACTGAAGACAAGAAAAGCGACATGATTGACTACAGATCTCTCAGCTGGTAAATGGCAGTGCTGAGATTTGAAATCAGGTCTATCTGATTCCAATGCCCATGCTACCTCACAATCATGGTCTAAAAAAAAAGTCTTAACCGTCAAAAAGGCCTTTGTGTAACTTTTTTATTGTGAAGGAATTATAAATTCACAGAAAGTTGCAAAGTTATTTCAGAGAAATTCCATGTACCCTTCACTCAGTTTCATCCCACTGGTTACATCTTGGGTAATTATTATTATTGTTGTGTGCCATCAAGTTGATTCCAAATCATAGTGACCTCATATGGCAGAATACAGCTGCCCCATAGGGTTTCCTAGAGCTCTGGTGGCATAGTGCCTAAGGCACTTGACTGCTAACCAGAAGGCTGGCAGTTCAAACCCACCAGCCACTCCTTGGAAGGAAGGTTGGGCAATCTACTTCCATAGTGATACTGCCTGGCAAACCCAAGGAGGGGTGACTATGAATCTGGGCTTACTTGAAGACACATAGCAACAACAACAACAACAATTCTCCTTTTACAAGACACCACTCAGAAGGGACTAGGACCCACCCTACTCCAGTATGACCTCATTAACTTAACTGATAACAGAAGGAAAACCTTATTTCCCTAAACAAGGTCACATTCACAGGTGCCAAACCAAACCAAACCCACTGCCATCAAGTCGATCCTGAGTAACAGCAACCCTACAAGACAGAGTAGAACTGCCCCATAGGGTTTCCAAGTCTATAAATCTTTACAGAAGCAGACTGCCTCATCTTTCTCCCATGGAGTAGCTGGTGGGTTTGAACCTGTGATAGTTGGAGCTGTGTGTCAACTTGGCTGGACCCCAGTTCTGTGTGGTTGTTCCCATGATGGGATCAGATGACTGTGCTCTGAGTAGCCAATCTGTTCAAGGGAAGTTTCCCTAGGGGTGGGGCCTGCTTCCAGGATATCCAGGGACTTCCTGGGAAGACAGACATTCTTCTGTGGATTGGGATTCTGTTATGCTGCCTACAACTGTCCGTGAGTGAGCAGTCCACTGTTCAGCCTGGAGATCTTGAATTCGTCATTTGTTGGAGTCAACAGCCGGTGTACTGCCTGCCAGCTTTGAGCTTCTCGGCCCCTGCGGTTGTGGGAGCTAGGAAAAGCCTCCAGCCTGAAGTTTGCTCCAGGGACTTTGGACTTGCCGGCTTCTATACGTTTGTGAGCCATTTTCCTAAGATAAATTTCTCTCTCTCTCTCTTTATATATATATAAGCTTTACTAGTTTTTGTTTCTCTAGAGAACCCAGTCTAACACAGAACCATTGACCTTTTGGTTAACAGTTGAATGCCTGAACCACTGCACTACCAGAGCTCCTTTCACAGGTGCAGGGATGAGGATTTCAACATATCTTTTGAAGGACACAATTCAAAACAGTGATATTATACCATCTCAGCTCAACTTACTTGTTTTTCAAAAAACAGAAGTAAAGTAAGGCTCAGAAAGGCTAAGTGACCTGCCTGTATTCAGAGCTCTAAAACCAATCAAACCCACTGCCATCGAATCAATTCCAACTCCTAGAGACCTCCATTGGGTTTCTGAGGCAGTAAATCTTTATGGATATAGACTGCCTAGTCTGCCTTCCGTGGAGTGGCTGGTGGGTTTGAACCACCAACCTTCTGGTTAGCAGTCAAGTGCCTGAGGCACTGTGCCACCAGAACTCTAGGTCCTAGGAAATGGCCCTGCTGGGACTCAAACTCAAGGCCTGAGACTTCTATATGCATCCACTTTTCCAGTCTCCCGCCCCTCTTCAAAATGCCCACCATGCCCTCACTTCTACACTGTTGTTATTGTTGTTAGCTGACTTATGTCAACTGCAAACACAATGAAACAAGATGCTGCCTGGTTCTATGCCATTCCCATGATCGGCTGCAGATCTGACCATTGTGATCCAATGGCTGATTTTCAGAAGTAGATCACCAGGCCTTTTTTCCTAGTCTGGCTTAGTCTAAAAGTTCCACTAAAACCTGTTCAGGATCCTAGCAACACACGAGTCTGCACTGATAGATGGGTGGAGGCTGCGTATGAGGTGCAATGGCCGGGAATTGAGCTCGGATCACCTGCATGGAAGGCAAGAATTCTACTACTGAACCAGCACTGCCTCCCTCACTTCCATACTCACATGTAAAACAGAAAGACTCCAGCATCAAGCAAACCCTCTTTGCCTGGCCTGGATGTGTCTTTGGGCAAGGCTACTACTATCTTTGAGACTCAGCAAATTGAACACCTGAATCTACAGAGCCATGGGGTATATGAAACACCCCCACTCCACACACGGGCCATCATGAGCCACACATAGGCATATCCCCACGCGTATGCAGACACTGGCAATCACTCACTGCGTGGGTCGCCACGTGGTTCTGAGAGAGCCAGGAGAAGACAGCCAATATCCAACAGCGAGGACAGGCAGATGGAGCGAGTGACTCAGCACGGATACCAGATGTGGCCAGATGAGAAGAGTAAACATGAGGGCTGGAGGCTAAGCCCGCCACAGCCCCCTCAGAGCCAGGTGGGGATGTGGGGCCAGGCGTGGCAGGCAGGCGAGGATGGGGACAGGAGATGAATGGCCCCATCAAGTTCAGCAGAGTGCAGAAAACCAGACAGATGGTCTCAGTAAAGGAACCAGCTGCATGAGGGAGCAGGGCTCCACTCTGGAGTGGGGAGTCCAGTGCTGGCTCTTTCCCAACTGGGAGCTCCTTTGGGCTTGGATCCTGCCAGCTCTCACCTGCTCTCAATTGTTCAAGGTGGCCACCAGATATGGGTAGGCCTGCCAGGAGATGCCATGTGTCCACTGCTAGGACCAATGGCTCAAAAGCACTGGCCACAGCTGGTGGGCTGTGAAGACCCTGAACTGATGTCCCATCCCAGGAATCCCCCCACCACTCCAAGTGCTGACAATACTATCTGTCAGGCCCTTGCTGTGTGCCAGACATCGGTCTGGGCATTCTAGTGCATCAGCTCCACGTTGTGCTGGCTGTTCCTCTACCTGGCCAGACACTGGACTGAGCATTCTAGGTGCCTTGGTTGTCCCTCTACTTGGACCCCATACTGCTGACTCCTCAGACACCTCATCTCAAAAGCCGTCCCTGACCACCTCACCTGAAGTGTCCCTATCACACACTAGTCCAGGGTACCATGTTAGTTTTGCCATGGCCTTGTCATTATCTGAAACCATCCCATTCATTCATTCATTGTTTTTTTAAAATGTAATATTATTTTTTATTTTTGCAGTGTTTCCTCCCCTCCCCTACCACCCCTGGTAACCAACAAAGAAAGTTTCCTTCTATATATAAACCTCATTTACTTGTTGGTTTTATTCCTCTGCTAACATACAAGATCTTCGAGGACAGAGGCTATGTCTGTATGAATCATGGCTGTATTCTAGCTCCTGGCATGTAATAGGTGCTCAGTTAAGGTATAAGGACTGAAGCATCACAACCCCATTTTGGTGGGGGGCGAGTGACTGGGGAGCTGCCCAATTCTTCCTCTGTCCATCTTTTGCTTGATTTCCCTCCTTAGCACTTACCACTGTCTAACACACCACACATTCCCCTCATGGACTATCTCCCCCAACTAGCACAGAAGGTTCATTACAGAAACAATTTTTGTCTGTATGCTCCATGCTTTGTTGGTTAAATGAAAGGTGTCTGGGGTAAATATCATCACTGTGCCTATATTACAAAGGAAGCTGGGGGTGGAAGGAAGTGCTGTGCCCACAGCATCATGGAAGGTGAGGGCAGAGCAGGGCTGAGTCCTACTGCCCCGTGGCGCAGGGGCCTCCCTTCTCGGGTGTTTTCCCTGACCTTGCTCCTCCTGGCTGCTGGAGGCCCTGAGCGAGCCACATGTCCATCTATAGTGAAGCACGCATGTTCGTCCTGTGTTCTAGGCAGAATAATGGTCCCTCAAGATGCCCAGGTCCTAATCCAGGACATCTGTGGATGTTACCTTATATGGCAAAAGGGGCTTTCCTGATGTGATTAAGGATTTTGAGATGATTATCTGGATAGTCCTAAATGTGACCACAAATGTCCTTATAAGAGGGAAGTAAAGAGATTTGACCACAGAAGTAGGAGAGGTGGTAATGAAACCAAGAGATGGGAGTGATGCAAGGAAGAGCTTATGAACCAAGGAACGCAGGTGGTTTCCAGAGGCTAGAAAAGGCAAGGAAAGGGATTCTCCCCTGAAGCCTCCAGAAGGAAGTCACACTTTCTGACGTCTTGACTTTGTTGTTGTTGTTATGTGCCGTCGAGTTGGACCCTTCTCATAGCGACCCCTCCTTGGGTTTCTGAGGCAGTATCACTACGAAAGTAGATTGCCCAACTTTCCTTCCGAGGAGTGGCTGGTGGGTTTGGACCACCAGTCTTCTAGTTAGCAGTCAAGTGCCTTAGGCGCTATGCCACCAGAGCTCCATCTTGACGTTAGCTCAATAAAATTGATTGCAGATTTCCAGCCTCCCTAACTGCAAGAGAATAAATTTGTGTTGTTTTAAGCCAAGTTTGTAGGAACAGGAATAATAGGCAGTGGAACCAGTTGTGGTCAAGTCCACTCCAACTCATGGCCACTCCATGTGTGTTTGAGTGTTTGAGTAGGACTGTGCTCCAGAGGATTTTCAAAGACTGTTTTTTCCAGAAATAGGCCTTTCTTCTGTGGTGCCTCTGGGTAGACGTGAACCTCCAATCTTTCAGTTAGCAATCAAATGTGTTAATCATGTGAATCACTCAGAGACTCCATAACAGGCAATGGATAATAGGAAACTAATATAGCCAGTCTGTTCCTGACTAGACCTAGAAAAACCTAGGTCAAGAAGTCTGATTCTGGCCCCATCCCTGGCCAAGCCTCCCACGGCAGGGAGGGAACATGGCTTTGGGGCCAGGTCTGTGCCCACTGACTGACTCTGGGCAGAAATAGAACAATCACCACAAGAGCTGGTGCTCATGGAGCCCTTCGTGGGTGCTGGGCGTTTTACTCACATACATACCTCACTTCTTCATCATAGCATCCCTGGGGGCTGGTTTCTAAGATGCCTCCCAACTTCCCCACAAGAAAACTGAGGCTCCAAAAGCTGAGCTGACTTGCCTAAGGTCACACAGCAAGTACCAGAGCTGGGATTTGAACCCTGAGTTCTTAATCATTGTGTTCTGAGTCTGTGAAGGCTGATTCAGCCAGCGCCTCAGAGCTGCTGGTCGAAAGACATCCAAATGCCAAAACACTGCATTTCAGTAGCTCTAAAAGAGCTGCAGCACAGCCTTCTTTCTTTCTCTAACTAGGCATTCTCTTCCAGTTAATCACATACCATTCATACTCATTCCGTCCTGATACGCCCACAAGTGTATAGCTTAGGAGAATGTAAAAAAAAGAGTTAGCTCATGTTCTATTTACAGGCCTCTGAGGCAGTGGTGGCTCAGAGGTAGAATTTTTGCCTTCCATGCCAGAGACCTGGGTTCAATTCCTAGCCAATGCACTAGATGCACTGTAACCACCTATCTATCAGTGTAGAGTTCTGTGTCGTGGTGCTGAACAAGGTTCAGTAGAGCTTTCAGACTAAAATGGACTAGGAAGAAAGGCCTGGTGATCTACTTCTGAAAATCAGCCAATGAAAATCCTATGGTCCAATCTATAACCAATCATGGGATGGCACAGACTGGGTGGGGTTTCATTCTGTTGTGCATGAGGTCCGCAGACTCTATAGCAGCCTACAACAACAGCAACAAGGCTGTTGTAACCATGTAACGAGGTAACCTGAGATGGTCAGTGGCAAACGAGCAGCCAGTGGATCATGCTTGGCCAGTGGAGGGATTCTGCATGGCTTGCCTGATAATTTGTATTATTTTTCACTGGTGCCCGACATTTAACATCAGAAGAGTTCTCATAAAAAGCTAAATTTCTCTTCAAAATCAGAAGTCAGGACTTCATTTGGCTATACTTCTGGGTAGGATAGGATTAGCTAGCCTGTGTTGTAGTAACAAGCATCGCCAAGTCTCAAGAACCTCCCATGACAGATGTTTATTTCCTACTCATGTAGCTGTCCAGTACAAGTGGGCATTGGGTCCCGTTCCACACAGTCACTTAGGGATCCAGGCCGACGGAGCACCATCATCTTTTAGGGGCATCTGGGATCCATGGCCTTGTCAGGGAAAGAGAGAGCCAGGAGAAGCACATGGAAGTTGCATGACCTCTGCTTGTAACATACGCCAGACTTCCACTCCTTTTCATTGGCTGGAACTAGTCAAGTGGCCCAACCTCACTGCAAGGAGGCTGAGAAGTGCAGTCCTCTGTGAAGACCAGTTTACTAGACACAGGTAAATACTACTCTATCATACCTTCCCACTTAGCAACAATTCAGTGGAGCTGAGTGGACACAGGGCTTCCATGGACAGATGTTCAGGATGTGCACTGCATAGCTTCACGAGGCACCATTTTTATAGTTTCTGGATGCTTCTTGCAGTTGTGCAGTGCGCAACCTACAGGGCTGTCCATAGCAGCCTTTCCCTCCCTATATGGGTACATGTGCTTCTCTAGTTTTCCCCAGTTCTAGACCATCACTGAAGTCTCTGTAACATTCCAATTGCATCACCTGCTTTAGTCATCAAGTTGATCCAAATTAAAGGCAAATTCTTCATCATTTTCAGCTTCCTATTCATAAGGTTTTCACTGGCAGATTCTTAGAGTAGACTTCCTAGTCTATCTTAGTCTGGAAGCTCCACTGAAACTTGGCCATCATGGATGACCTGCGGGTATTTGAAATACTGGTGGCATAGCTTCCAGTATCACAGCAACATGAGAGCGACAACAGTATGGCAAACTGACAGATGAGAATTTATCAATGTTCAATCATCTCAGGAGGTAGCACATAATCAAGAACTGATGATATTGAAAGAAATCCAAGCTGCACTGAAGGCATTAGTGAAAACTAAGGCTCTACGAATTGACAGAATACCAACTGAGATGTTTCAACAAACAGATGCAACACTGGAAGCACTCACTGATCTCTGCCAAGAAATTCGGAAGACAGCTACCTGACCAACTGACTGGAAGAGACCCATATTTGTGCTTATTCCAAAGAAAGGTGATACAATGAAATGCAGAGATTATCAAACAATATTATTAATATCACATGCAAATAAAGTTTTACTAAAGATTATTAGCATAGTGGCTAAAAGCACTTGACTGCTAACCAGAAGGCTGGCGGTTCAAACCC
>NW_006921953.1:589419-592519 GCF_000298275.1 Orycteropus afer afer | reverse complement strand
TAGTGGCTAAAAGCACTTGACTGCTAACCAGAAGGCTGGCGGTTCAAACCCACCAGCCACTCCTCGGAAGGAAGGTTGGGCAATCCTACTTCCGGAGTGATACTGCCTCGGAAACCCAAGGAGGGGTCGCTATGAGTCGGGGCCGACTCGACGGCACATAACAACAACAACAACAAGCCAACTTGAGGTAAGGAAGTGTGAGGAAAAGAGAAAAGTCCAGACACAGATACATTGGCAGGGTATGTTGGTGAATGGACAGTCCAATCCCTGGGACACTATGAGTTTGTTTTGAGAAAATGGCAGAGTGGCAAGCATTGGATTAAACAAAGTGAAACTGGTTTCTTCACTGCACTGCAAGTTGGCTTAGCAGTTTCTAATCATTCTATTTCTACTCATTCTGCAAACGCCCTTCTGAAACATTCTTCTCCTTGTCTGTGTCAGACTGTTCAGCTCTGTGTCCAAGTGCCCCTGGGCTGAGACTTTTTCAGGGCAGAGCCCCAGTCACTGGGGCAACAGACCATGCTGCTTCCTCCCTGTGGCTCTTCACCCCATCCCTGAAAGAGAGATATTCTCAGCCTCTGGCACTCACCAGGGCTGTACTTGGTCCTTTTCCCTTTCTGGGGTGGGCAAGATCCCTGGATTCAGCCACTAACCTTCAGTTCATCCTCAGAGCCTCTTGGAGGTAGAAGACCCTGCAGTAAATACCACTCATTGAGGTCCTTGCATGTTAAACATGCAAGAATTTATGTGGAATGGGCTAGCGGCGATGGCTGCACGATGTGGGGAATGTAATTAACATCACTGAATGTACACATGAAAGTGGTCATATGTTTCACTACAATTTTAAAAATGCAATAAATGCTCAAAATGGGTTCCAGAAACTGTGTTGTTGCTGTTGTTGTTATGTGCCGTCAAGTCGGACCCAACTCATAGCGACCCCTCCTTGGGTTTCCAAGGCAGTATCATACGGAAGTAGATTGCCCCATCTTCCTTCCGAGGAGTGGCTGGTGGGCTTGAACCGCCAGCCTCCTGGTTAGCAGTCAAGTGCCTTAGGCACTATGCTACCAGAGCTCCCCTAGAAACTGTGAGAGATAACTTAAATGTTTATATTTAACAATTCATTCTCTCAGTCGACATGTATTTATAGAGCTTCTACTATGTGCCTAAGGCATTTGACTGCTAACCAGAAGGCTGGCGGTTCAAACCCACCAGCTACTCCTAGGAAAGAAGATTGGGCAATTTACTTCCATAGTGATAACGCCTCGGAAACCCAAGGAAGGTTTGCTATGAGTTGGGACTGGCTCCACGGCAGTGGGTTTAGTTTGGTTTATGATGCTGGAAGCTGTGCTAACAGTATTTCAAATACCAGCAGATTCACCATGTGATCAGGTTTCAGTAGAGCTTCCAGACTAAGAGACTAGGAAGAAAGACCTGGTGATCTACTTCAAAAAATAGCCAATGACGAGTAGTGACTGGGATCTTAAAAGCTAGCAAGCTGCCATCTAGATGCAACGATAGGTCTCTCCTCGTCCAGAGCAAAGAAGAATGAAGAAAACCAAAGATTCATGGAAACAATTAGCCCTAGTGACTGGTACACCATCCAATCTGCAGCCTATACGACTATGAGACCAGAAGAACTAGATGGTGACGGGCTACCACTGTCATCCATTTGGAAGGGGATCTATGCAGGAGATCCTGGATAGAGAGGGAGAACAATGTGGAACAAAACTCAAAATCATTTGGAGAAAAAAAAAAAAAAAGGTGGGGACCAGGTTTGCTAGTCCGATAGAGCCTGGTGGAACCACTGAAACTATGGCCCCTAGCTGCCCTTCAGGTCTGGAATAATAAACAAAATACATATGAGTCGGGGCCGACTCGATGGCAAACAACAACAACAACAACAACAACAGGCATATGAGTTGAACATTTACCTCAAGTAGATACATTCTTTGGAGAGAACAATCATGGGAGAAAGAGGGCTGTTTATGCACAGGGAGACAATTCAGGGGGCAGGAGTGTATGGAGGGATGGACAATGGGAAGAGGTAACTATGGGGAGGAAGTGGGAGGGGAGATGTTGCACTGTGGTCAATGACATGAGACAAAGTATATGTGAATTGTTGTATGGAAAGTGAATTTGCTCTGTAAATCTTCACCCAAATCATAATAAAAAAAGAAAAAAGAAAAAAAAAAAGGCAAAAAAATAGCCAGTGAAAACCATGTGGATCACAATAAAACACTGTCTGATAAGAGTGCCAGCAGATGAATCCAGGTTCATCTTGGAAGGCACTCAAAGCCCACTGTGGCTGCAACAACAGACTTGAACATACCAACAATCGTGAGGATGGTACAGGACCAGGTAACATTTAGTTCTGCTGTACACGGAGTCACCATGAGTCAGAGCTGACTTGACAATAACTAACAATAGTAACAACTCCTCTGCATGTGGCCTGGTTCGAACACTGGGGTGATATAGCAGATGAGGGGTCTGTTTTCACAGCCACTTAAGTCCAAGATGAAGCTGAGAAATAATGAACAAATATTTAATACATTAGCCGGGGACAACCACAATGAAGAAGAACAAAGCAGGGCAAAGAGGGCAGAGAGTGAGGAGGCAGCAGCAGGAGGGATCCCTGTTTTCTATGAGCAGTCAAGAAGCCCTCTTTGATTATAGAAAACTCCAACACCTCAATAACAAAAAGACAAATAATACAATTAAAAATGGGCAGAAGACATGAATAGATACTTCACCAAGGAGGATATTCAGGCGGCCAAAAAACATATGAAGAAATGCTCAAGATCATTAGCCATTAGAGAGATGCAAATCAAAACAACAATGAGATACCATCTTGCCCCAGCACTAGTAGCAAAGTTCAACAAGACACAAAATAACAAATGCTGGCAAGGATGTAGAGAGATTGGGATTCTTATACACTGCTGGCGGGACTGTAAATGGTACAACCACTGTGGAAAGCAGTATGGCAATTCCTTAAAAAGCTGGAATTAGTATATATCCTAAAGAAGTGAGAGCCATGACAAGAACAGACATATGCACACCCATGTTCATTGCAGCACTATTTACAATAGCCAAAAGATGGAAA
>NW_006921953.1:586265-588034 GCF_000298275.1 Orycteropus afer afer | reverse complement strand
AAAAAAAAAAAAGAAGAAGAAGCTCTCTTTGATTAGGTGACACAGAGCAGAGATCCTAGAGCCTTGGATAGTGCAAATGGTTAAAGGACTTGGCTGCTAACCAAAAGGTTGATGGCTTGAATTGGCCCAGAGGTGCCTCAGGAAAAAGGCCTGGCAATTTATTTCTCCCAAAATCAGTCATTGACGGTTCTGCTCTCACACACATGGGCCACCATGAGTTGGAACTAGCTTAATGGCAATGGTAGAGCAAAGACCCAAAGAAGAGAGTGAGAGGCATATATACCTTGTGGAAAGAAACTTCTAAATAAAGAGAACAGCAATGCAGAGGTCCCAGAGTGGGGCGTGCCTGCATGGAGGCCAGTGTAGCTGGAGCAGAGTGAGGGAGGAAAAAGGAGAAGGAGGAACATGTCAGTTCCCCTGCAGGGGCACGAGCAGAGGTGTGGTTGGGCTCTGTATGGATCCTGAGGAGAGAGCGAAAAGAGACTGCTGGGAGATTCTACTTTAAGCATGAGAGCATGAGTGGAGTCAAGGATGACAGCAGTTAACGTTGTGTGATGAACATCCTTTTTTCCCTATCCTGACAGAATGTCTCTATGAGTGTACACTTCATCTTGTCTACTCTGGATTCTAGGCTTGTTAACATGGGAGCCCAGGCTAGCCAGTCTGCCCAGAGCGCCTTCCTTCCCTGAAGGGAAGAGGCGGATCCTAAGCACCCTCTTTACTCTTAGGCAACCTGCAATGTGTGGGATATCAGCCCCATTTACAGGGGCTTAGATAAGGGACGGGAGTGGTACAAACAATTAACATTCTCTGTTGCTAAAAAGGTTAGAGGTTTGAGCCCAGTCAGAGGCTTGGAAGAAAGGTGTTGGATCTCATTCTGAGAAATCAGCCATTGAAAACCCTATAGAGCACAGTTCTACTCTGACATACATGGGGTCTCTGTAAGCAGGAGTGCACGTGATAGCACAGTGTTTATCCTAGACTGAGAAGTCACAATTCTGGAGACAGAATCCCCCTCAACTACTTGCTCCCCTTGCCCCAGAATGCCTGGGTTCAAGACCTACTTTTGCTGTGGGAGCTTCACATCCCCGCCTCAGCTGCTAATCTGTGCAATGGGAAAGAAATAGAACTACCTCCTCCAGGCCCAACCGCCAAAGCCAAAGATGAGGAAATTGAAGATTTTTACCAACTTCTGCAATCTGAAATTAACCGAACACGCAATCAAGATGTGTTAATTATCACTGGTGACTGGAATGCAAAAGTTGAAAATGAAGAATCACCGTTAGTTGGAAAACATGGCCTTGGTGATAGAAATAATGCTGGAGTTAGCATGATAGAATTTCGTAAGATCAACAACTTATTCATTTGCAAACACCTTTTTTCAACAACACAAATGGCAGCTATACATGTGGACTTCACCAGATGGAGTATACAGGAATCAGATTGACTACATCTGTGGCAACAGGTGATGGAGAAGCTCAATATCTTCACCCAAAACAAGGCCAGGAGCTGATTGTGGAACAGACCACCAACTGCTCATATGCAAGTTCAACTTGAAGCTGAAAACAATCAAAACAAGAGAGCCAGAATATTACCTTGATTATATCCCTCCTGAATTTAGAGACTGTGATAGTTGGAGCTGTGTGTCAACTTGGCTAGACCTCAGTTCTGTGTGGTTGTTCCCATGATGGGATCAGATGACTGTGTTCTGAGTGGCCAATCTGACAAGGGGAGTTTCCCACGGGTGTGGCCTGCTTCCAGGATATCCA
>NW_006921953.1:585059-585907 GCF_000298275.1 Orycteropus afer afer | reverse complement strand
TATATATATACAAGCTTTGCTGGTTTTTGTTTCTCTAGAGAACCCAGTCTAACACAGAGACCATCTAAATAGATTTGATGCATTGAACACCAGTGACAAAAAAGCAGAGGAATTGTGGGATGACATCAAGAATATCATCCATGAAGAAAGTAAAAGGTCATTAAAAATACAGGAAAGGAAGAAAAGACCAAAATGGATGTCAGAAAAGACTCTGAAACTTGCCCTTGAATGGATAGTAGCTAAAGTAAGTGGTAGAAATGACTAGAGTTGAACAGAAGATTTCAAAGAGCAGCTCAAGAAGACAAAGTCACTTATAATGAAATGTGTGAAGAGTTAGAAAACCAAAAAGAAAAACATGCTTGGCTTTTCTCAAGCTGAAAGAATTGAATTAAAAATTCAAGCCTCGAGTTGAAATATGGAAAGATTCTATGGGCAATGTATTGAATGATGCAGGAAACATCAAAGAAGATGGAAGGAATACACAGAGTCACTCACTGTACCAAAAAGAACTGGTTGATGTTCATCCATTTCAGGAGGTGGCAGATGATCAAGAACCAAAGTATTGAAGGAAGAAGTTGAAGTTGCATAGAAGGAATTGGTGAAAAACAAGGTTCCAGGAATTGATGAAATATCCATTGAGATGTTTCAACAAATGGATGCCACACTGGAAGCCCTCACTTGGCTATGCCAAGAGGTCTGGAAGGTAGCTATCGGGCCAACTGACTGGAAAATATCCATATTTGTACCCATTCCAACAAAAGGTGATCCCACAGAATGTGGAAATTATTGAACAATATTATTAATATCACATGCAAGTAAAATCTTACTGAAGATAATTCAAAAATGGT
>NW_006921953.1:567664-584304 GCF_000298275.1 Orycteropus afer afer | reverse complement strand
CAATGACATGAGACAAAGTATATGTGAACTGCTGTATGAAAAGTGAATTTACTCTGTAAATCTTCACCCAAATCAAAATAAAATAAAAAAAAAAAAATGGTTGCAGCAGTATATTGACAGAGAACTTCCAGAAATGCAAGCTGGATTCAGAAGAGGATGTGGAATGAGGGATATCATTGATGATATCAGATGGATCTTGGCTGAAAGCTAAGAATACCAAAAAGATGTTTACTTGTGTTTTATTGACTATGCCAAAGCATTTGATTGTGTGGATCATAACAAATTATTAATAACATTGAGAAGAACGGGAATTCCAGAACACCTAACTGTACTCATGAGGAACCTGTACATAGACCAAGAGGCTGTTGTTCAAACAGAACAAGGGGATACTGCATGGTTTAAAATCAGGAAGGCAGTGCATCAGGGTTGTATCCTTTCACCATACTTATTCCATTTGTATGCTGAGCAAATAATCTGAGAAGCTGGACTATATGAAGAAAATCATGTCATCAGGTTGGAGGAAGACTCATTAACAACCTGCAATACACAGATGACACAACTTTGCTTGTGCAAAGTGAGGATGACTTGAAGCACTTATTGATGAAGATTGAAGACTTGAAGCACTTATTGATGAAGATTGAAGACTACTGTCTGCAGTATGGATTACACCTCAACATAAAGAAAATTTAAATCCTCACAACTGGACCAATAAGCAACACCATGATAAATGGAGAAAAGATTGAAGTTGTCAAAGATTTCATATTACTTGGTTCCACAGTAAACACCATTGGAAGCAAAAGTCAAGAACTCAAACAATGTATTGCACTGGGCAAATGTGCAAAAGACCTCTTTCAAGTGATGAAGAGCAAAGATGTTTCTTTGAAGACTAAGGTGCACCTCACCTAAGCCATGGCATATTCAGTCACCTTATACACATGCAATAGCTCAACAATGAATAAGGAAGACCAAAAGAGTTGATGCTTTTGAGTTGTGGTGCTGGCGAAGAATACTGCTAAAAGAACTAACAAATCTTCCTGGAAGAAGTGCAGATGGAGTGCTCCTTGGAAGTGAGAATGGTCATGTTGTCAGAAGGGACCATTCTCTGGAGAAGGATGTCATGCTTGGTAAAGGGGAGAGTCAATGAATAAGGGGAAAGCCCTCAACAAAATGAACTGACACAGTGGCTGCAACAATGGGCTCAGGTATAGCAGGGATCGTGAGGCTGGCACAGGGCTGGGCAGTGTTTCCATCTGTTGTATGTAAGGTTGTTATGAGTTGGAGATGACTCTATGGCACCTAACAACCACCACCTCCAGGCCCTGCTTCCAAGGGAGTGGATGACATTTTGCCTTATGGCTCCCTGAAAGTAGCTCAAATAGATGTTGTCACAGATGGGAGCCTCCCCAACTTGCTCAACTCCACCCCCATCAATCACATACCAAAACAAAACAAAAAAACTCACCACCATGGAGTCCATTCCAACTCATAGCAACCCCCACTGAGTTTCCAAGGCAGTCAATCTTTACGGAAGTAGATTGTCCTACTTTCCTTCTATGGACTGGCTGGTGGGTTTGAACCACCAACCTTCTAGTTAGCAGTCTAATGCCTTAGGCACTGCACCACTGAAGCTCCTTGCTTTACATACCAGGGGTGGCAATTGTTGGGGGCAGGGGAGGCTCTGGTTTATGAGGCCCAGGGCCCCTGGAGATCAATGCCCAGTGGGGATACCAGGTGAGGAAGGCAGGAGAAGCAAAGCAACCTGGTGCCCAAGGCATGATGGCAGTGACAGAAAACTTACAGGCCAGAATTTGCCTTGACAGAGCCCAGAGGCTGGCCTGCTGAGAAGGGTGGGCCTGAGTGGGCAGGATTCACCCTCCATTATTCCATCTCACTCTCCAGAGCAGAGCATTGGAGGGGCTGAGCAGGGAGGGGCAGCATAGAAAAGGATCTAGGACAAAGAACCCTCTGGGTACCTCTGGAGAAGAGCCTGTGTTTAGCGTCTGAAGGCTCAAGAGGGAAATGTGGCTTGTTGTCAACCTGTGGCCTTGGCAGACCCCAACCCTTCTAAGAACACCCTCTCGCCTGTGTGAAATTGTGGACTCCTCACCTGAGCATTCAATGCGTCAGCCACCCACCCCCACAGAGGGCCTGGTACACCTAGCCCTGACCACACCCATGGGAGAAATCTGTTCTGTAGAGACTCACAGCTGCCCATGGGTCCTGTGTGGTCAGCACAGCATCTACAAATTAGAACATTTCCTATTTCAAAGTCCAGAGTTCCTGTTCCTTTTTTAAAACCTAGCATGGCCACCCACCTAGGCTTGCCCTGCATGTGCCCCCACTCACTCTCTGCCACTTCCCACCCCACAAGTGTGGCTTTAGAAATTGAGATTTGCAAGCCCTGCCCTCAGAAAGTGATGGAGGTTTCCAAAAGGGGCTTCTCCCCCTGCTGCTCCTGGAACAGATGGACAAATCTCCACAGGTCCCAGGACAAGGGTCACTCTACCCCTGCAGGCAGGCAGGGACCACATGGCTTGACAGGTCAAGTCCCACAGGCAGCCCTCCTCCCGCCCTCAGCCACGATCAGCACTCAGCTACAGGGGGACAAGCAGGATTCAGTAGGATGCATCTGCGGTTTACCCACTACCATTCCATCCTACCCACCTGGGCAGAGAAAGAGGATGCAGAGGCTGAAAGGGACAGGATGGAGAGGATAATGGCTCCAGAACCTCCAAATCCTGGAGGGGTGCATCCAGGGGTTTAAAGACTATATTGCCCTAGCCATTCATACCAGGAGAGGTTGTTAGGAACAGCAGCCACCAAGGACTGAAAGTCCATCAAAGCCATGGTTGGAGGAGGAGCAGCCTCAGCAGGGAGCCTCCTCCCACTGACTGACATCTTCCAAACCAAGGGCAGAGGTCAAGTGCCTGCTCTTCTACTCTCTTGGGCCTGTGAAGAAATGAAGTGTTGTCAGGTGGTCAGCCAGGAAACTTACTGTGTGCCTGCATTCCATTCTGGGCCTGTTCCAACCTCTGTGTCTCCAAGCAGGTCCTTTAACCTCTCTGAGCCTCAGTTTGGAGCAGTGAGAAAGTGAGGGTAGAACTTTATGGTCTCTTGGGACCCATTCATCTCTGTAATTCTCCATCTCCATCTATAATAGGAGCCCTTTGTAGACCCACAACACCTATCCTTATAAACACCTCATGTGACCCAAGGTCTTAGGTAGCACCACTGTGTTGTCCATGGTAAAAGGTCTACCTTCGGTTGGGCCCCTGGTGGCCATAGTCACACAGAAAGCAAGTGGCAGTACCAGTACCCCACAGGGCTTCCACCTCACACCCCCTAATGCTAGCCATCCCCACCTCCCATCTGATGTCTGACCCACATCCCTCCCAGCAAGCCTCACTTCTTCTCTAGGGAGAACAGCTCTGGGTTAATTAGCCAACCATCCAGGCTCAGTGGTCTGTGGTCCTGCACCCTCTCAGTGTCCTATACTTACCAGTGTCCCATCAGCTCTGCAACATTACCCACTACCTCAGCCTCTGTCCTAGACCCCTATCTTCAATGCAGGGATGAACAAGCTTCAGGTCAGGTGGGCCCCAACTTGGGGGCTCTGGAGGCTACCTGAGGACGCAAGTGGGGCTGTGGGGAGGAGTGGCACATAGGTTCTAAAGCCCTAAGGTCCATTTGGAGAAGGCTGGTGCACTTCCGTGGGGTAAGGATGCTGCCCTGAAGTGGAACAGAGAGGATGGGCTACGACCCCCTTTAGGCTACCTACTGCCCCACTGTCCTCAGGCAGCGCTAGGGTTCTGTGGACGTACCCAGCTCCAGTAGTGCAGACCACGGCAGGGGCGCATCCGGGGAGTCCCAAGAAAAGACGGGGGCATTATTTTGGGATTATCGTTCTTACCAGCTCCTATTGTCTCCTGTTCATTATGCTTAAGGGCAGTTTTAGGAAAAGGTTTTACAGCTGCTGAGGAAAGAGTAAGTAATGGAAGATGGGGGAAAAGCCAATTCACAGACTCCTTTCTGCCAAGAGCGCGCGCTGACAATAACAGATAGATGACCCGCAATTACCCGCTGGACCCCACCCCCCGCCCAGCCTCTCTCAGGCTCGCTCCGCCTGGTCTCCAAGCAATTTCAGACTTTTTGTACATCTAAAGCAGACATTGTATACGATTTCTCTCTCCCGCAGAAGCGGCGCTCAGGTGGGGGAGGAGGCGGCGGCGTGTTTATTCCCGAACAAAGGAGGTTGGAGACAAAATGAAAGCGCGATCCTCCCCCGCCGCCCGCGTGAGACGCTCTCCGGAAAGCCCAAGGCCCTCCATAGGCTGCAGAGGGAAGGTTTTAATTATGTGCACCTGCCTAGCCTCTAAAGGTGCTGGGCCCGGGTCAGAGGCACGAGCAGCTACGCCTGGCTCTCATGCGAGGGGCGGGTGGTGCCTCAGGGCTGGGGAGTGGTCCTCGCGTGGGCAGGGCAGCCCGGGTGGCATCTACAAAGCGTGGGAATCGGGGCCAACACGGCTTCTCATTGAATGCGTCCTTAACCAGGGTTGGCCCCTCTGTAGACCTCTCTTTTGGAAAGAGGCAGGATTTAAGGGGTCCAGTTTCAATGAAAGGTCCCCTAATCAACACGCCAGACACAAAGATGGGACACAGGATGGCATCCAAGCAGTCCTCGCACTTGGCAGCGCAAGTATCTGCATTTCTAGGCATCCCCATCCTGCCCCCAGCTCCCTGTTGGCTGCTGTGGGAAAAGGAATCCACTGGGTTTCTGAGATTGACCAGTGGCCGGGAAGTAGATTGCCCAACCTTCCTTCCCAGGAGTGGCTGGTAGGTTGAACCGCCAGCCTTCTGGTTAGCAGTCAAATGCCTTAGACACTACACCACCAGAGCTCCCCAATATGGAGCAGTTTCTCAAATTCAACCATAACCACCATCTTCAGGACTTTTGTTACATATAGGTGCCACCTGTATACTCATTTATGTTTGTTTTGTTTTTAATGGCTAATACAGTCACACGGTTTCAAAAGAAAAACACAATTAACAGATGAATGTGGGAAAAAGACTCCCTGACGCCTACCACTATCACCCAGCTCCCTGTACCTCCCCCAAAGGCAGGTTTGTTTATTATTAGTTGTTCCCCCCACCCCATATCCTTCCAAGTGGACCACAACGTGGGGGCTCTGGAGGCTACCTGAGGATGCATGTGGGGCTGTGGGGAGGAGTGGCACATAGGTTCTAAAGCCCTAAGGTCCATTTGGAGAAGGCTGGTGCACTTTGGTGGGATGACGGTGCTGCCCTGAAGTGGAATAGAGAGGACGGGGCTAGGACCCCCTTTAGGCTACCTACCTACCACATTTATTGAAATGTAAGCAAAGATGAAGAAGTAATGTTTTCCTTTTACTGTTGGATTGTTTAATGTTACTTTAAAATCAAGTGATACCTTCACATAGTTTCAAGCAGGAATCATTCCAAAATCCTTATTGAAAACACAACACCTTGATACCCTTCATTTCATTCTTATTCCCACAGAAAAGCTTTTTTTCATCCTTTGTCGCTTGCTTCCTATATTATATTCTTTCCTGTATTACATTATCATGGAAGGAAGACTGAGCAATCTATTTCTGTAAAGATTTACCACCTCAGAAACCCAATGGGGTCGCTATGAGTTGGAATTGACTCGATGGCAGTGAGGTGTTTTTCTTTTTAAATATATATAGTATATCATCATATACTATATTATATTACAGGAACTCTGGTGCCATAGTGCCTAAGGCATTTGACTGCTAACCAGAAGGCTGGCAGTTCAAACCTACCAGCCACTCCTCGGAAGGAAGGTTGGGCAATCTACTTCCGTAGAGATACTGCCTCAGAAACCCAAGGAGGGGTCCTTACAAGTCGGGCCTGACTCGAGGGCAGTGAGTTTGGTTTGGTCTTATATTATATTATACTATCATACACTATACTATACTGTACTATATTTAGACATGTTCGTGTTTTTCCTCTTTCTTGTGTAAAGCATGGCATATCCTATAGACTATTCAAACTCAAAAACCAAACTCATTGCCATCAACTCGATTCCGACTCAGTGACCCCCATTGGGATTCCAAGGCTGTAAAACTTTACAGAAGTAGATTGCCTCTTCCTCCTTCTGTGGAGCAGTTGGTGGGTTTGTACCACTGAGCTTCTGATCAGCAGCCAAATGACTTACTCACTGTACCACCAGAGCTCCTTACAGACTGTTCAGTATCTTGTTTTCTCAATATATTACATGAGTGCTTCACTTGGTACATATGAGATGACATGTATAAGGGTATTCACTGCCCTGTAATAGCAAAGGATTGGGATCAACTCAGGTGTCCAGTTGGTTAAATGAACTATGGCATGTTTATACAATGGAATACTCTGTACCTATGAAAAAAAGAGCCTAAGACGGTGAAAGCTACTATGTTCTCATTTGGAAAGATCTCCGACCTCAAGGCTATAATAATTGCATATAGAATAAATTCCCAAAACTGGGATTGTTGCTGTGGAGTTGGCCCCTGACTCATAAAACCGAAACCCCTTGCACAACAGGATCAGAACTTTGTGATCCACAGGGTTTTCATTAGCTAATTTTTCAGAAGTAGAGTGCCAGGCCTTTTTTCCTAGTCTTAGTCTGGAAGCTCCACTGAAACCTGTTCAACATTATAGCAACATGCAAGCCTCCAATGACAGAAAGTAATCAAACTCGGGTCTCCTGCATGAAAGGCAAGCATTCCACCACTGAACCATCACTCCCCTCAGTGGACCAAAGGATATAAATATTTGCAGTTTAGATGCATATTGTCAAATAGTCTCTGGCTTCTAGAGTTTTGAGCCATTATTTGAAAGATCTTTCATTCAGATAATATTTTTCTTTAAATCAATTTATTTTTTTAACTTACATTTATTTTAAAGGGATACTAGAATAATAAGAAAAATATTGAAAAAAAAATGATGAGCTAGTCAGGGTCTGTCATAATAGACCCCTATTTTTGGCTAAAGTAACAGAAAAAGCATTTGATAAAGGATATTTGGGCCACAGTGCCCCTTGGAAGGCCTGAGCATCATGCTTAGAGGCTACACATCTAAGAAGTCCAATTACTTTTCACAGAACTGGCCACAAAGACACCACTGTCCTTGCCCTCGTCCTTGCCCTGCACCCTACCAGCCTGCCCAGCTGGACCTAGGTCCTGTCCCTACTGACTCCAGAAGCCAAACAAGGCTGCTGCAGTTGTTGCTGCCACTACTGTGGGCAGACTGCTTCTGGATGGTCCCTGCTCTTTTGTGAGTCGGGCTATTGGGGCCAATGTTTCTGATGGTGGCTGAGGCTGGCTCTTGCTGGTGTGGGGGGTCAGCGTCTCTAGGCCCAGCAAGAAGGTTCAGGTACTGGCAGCCAGTAAGAATGATGAGTCCACTCCCAGAGGAAAGGCCATGACCATGGAGAGACAATGCTACACTGGGGCAGGGCAGGGGACCAGAAGTGTCAGAGCTGGGCAGAGAGGAATGTCTGGGGCTGTGATCCTAAGAGCAAGGAGCTGAAGATCTTGATTGTAGAGACAGATGTGGGCCCACCAACCCAGAGGTCTGACAGCTCCAAGAGAAGGAAGGGGAAAAAAAGGGAAAACTAGAGCAGAGGGGAGGAAGAGGGACTGAGATTAGAAGGTAGGATGAGGGCTGGGGCAGGGGAAGGAGCTTAAGAGGGGCAAAGGCTCAGGACTGTGGTCTGAGAGCAGGGCACGAGTGGGTAGGGAAGGGTGTTATGCCTGAAGGGTGCGCCAGGACTGGAAGGGCCAGCACTGGGCAGTGAAGGAACGGGGTTGATCAGTGGATGGTGGGTGCCCAGGAGAAGGCAGATAAGCTTGCACACCCATGTGGCAGTACGAATTATCTATATCCCCCGTGAACTCCCAAGGACACTTGCACCTCACTTTGGGAAACAGAGCAGGATTTTACTTATTTTTTTCTCCTAAGTCTGCACTTCCAGTGTGGATGGCAGTCCCTCATCTGCAACTGGCCACAGCAACAACACAGAAGCTCCACAGCTGCTGACGCTCCTTTCCAGCCCCACTCCCAGCCCCTGCATGCCCTTCTCTGTCTCTTCCCTCCCTTTTTGGTGTTCAGGCTCAACTTTTTCATGGCAAGCGGACGTCTTCTGAAAGGTAGGAAGATGGACAGCCTCATCTTCCCACCGGCTCCGGCAGCCACTCACTCTGGGCTGTGTGTGGATCCTCCATTATTCATGGTTCTCAGATCTCAACAAAATACACGGATCTGGGCTGAAACTGTCCCCGTTTTCATCTGGAACTCCTAGTCCTCTCCTTCTCTCATGATGCCTTTGTGTTTGATCTTCTGCAAATTTGCTCCTTTGTTCTTCAGACAGAATCATATTGCCAGGGGCTCCCAGCAGCCCTTGGTGGCACCAACTGCCACAGCAATGCTCTTTAAATGAAAAAAATTAAAATGTCCCCAGAGCAATAAGCAGGACACTTCCAGGTGGAAATGTCATAACCTACCACAAGACAACAGCTCAGAGCAGAGAACAAAGCAGGGCCTAGACCCAGCTGTGCACAGAGGAGTATGAGAACTCATGGGTAGAGAGACGAGGCTAAGTCCCAGTCCTCTCCCTCCTTTGGAATCAGTTGCTTTTCCTCCCATCATATCATATTCCAGGCTCTAAAGTTGGTTGATGCTACTACCCTGTGCTGATAAGGCTGCAGAACACAGCAACTGATGCATTGCTGGAGGCAGCATATGCTTCTAGAGGCTTCCATTACCTGTTTATTCACTTACCTATTTACTCATTCAACAGCATGGATTACATCAGGGAGAAAGCAGCAAAGAATCCAGCTTAAATTTGGTCTAAATAGGGCAGCTATTGGGATCCCTGGGTAGTGCAAAATGCTAAGGTGCTTGACTGATAATTGAAAGGTTGGCGGGTCAAGTCCACCCAGAGGTGCCTAGTAAGACTGGCTTGGAGATCTACTTCTGAAAAATCAGCCACTGAAAACCTTATGGCGCACGGTTCTACTCTAACACACATGGGGTTGCCATGAGTCAGAACCCACTCAACAGCAATTGGTTATGGTCTCACAAAACTGAAAAGTCAGGGAGGAGATCTGCTCCAGTCACCACTGGACCCTGGGGCCTGGAAAATGTCTTCTGAATCTGTGCCCATGCTCCAGCCCCGCCTCAAGGCCTCCATGCTGGCTCCCCTTCTACCTGTTATGCAGTCCTTTCCCATAGCTCCTCCCTCACATCGTCTAAGTCCCTACTCAGAGGTTAACTCCTCAGAGATGCTCTACTGAGGCCCAATTCAAACCAATCACACTCCTTCAGCCACTGGTCTCACCCCCACGTCCCATTTTTCTTCAAGGCACCTGCCACCTCCTGAAATGATCCTCATTATTCACCTGTTTAAATACATGCTTATTTATTTCAAGGCCTGCTTCTTCCGGCTCAAATATCAGCCCTGTGAGAAGAGGAACTTAGTCTTTTTCATCCTTGTCTCTGGATGAGGAAGAAATGAAGGAATGTTCTCTCTGCCTCTCTTGGTCCTACTCTCTTTGTGTAGCCTCAGTTCTCTGGTGGGGTCTCCTACTACAGAGGCAAAAATGGCTGCAGGCAGTTCAAAGTTACATCATCACTATTACATCCTTGTCACTATTACCTCAACAATATTATATCATCAGTACTGTGTCATTCTCACAGTTCCCTGGTCAACAGGAAGAAAGAGCTTCTCTAGCAAATCTCCCAGAGTTGTGCAGCTCATTGGCTCTGACTGAGTCATGTGACCTTCCCTGAACCAATCTCTGTGAGTACCAATACAGTGCTCTGATTGGTGAGGCCTGAACCTCAGGTTCATACTGGGGTCAAAAGTAAGGTCATCACCAACCAAGAATGCAGATGGAGGAAGGTTGGTTCCCAGGAGGAAATTAGTGATTGGATTCTAGAGGAAGGAGCCCAGATGTGGGCCAGGCAGCACATCAGGCCTCCACTAAAAGTACCTCAGACATACCAGAGGCCAAGATAAATAACACTTAATAAACATTTGCTGAATGAGGACGATTCACTCCCTGATCTCTCAGGGGAGTGGGGAGATAGACTCGTGTCATCATAGGATGTGTTTGTGCTGAAGGAAGAGAGGGCTATGGGAGCGAGTGTCAGAGAAAAGTTGTGTCCCTCTGAGCTGGAACTGGGCAAGTCATTGGCTGCCAGATGGAAATGGGCACTGGAGGCCATGACCCCTGGACCTAGTGAATCTATGAATTTACTCCAAAGAAGAAATAAACTCTATTGCACAAGAATGGTTGTTGCAGCATTATTTGTAATAGAAAAACCTGGAAACAACCCAAATGTTCCCCAATAGAGGGCTGGTTAACTAAATTATGAAACATCCACTTGATGAAATATTCTGGGGCTGTTAAAAATGATCGTTAAGAAAGCTAAGAGCAACAGGGGAAAAGGCATCTGTTCTAATGTATAGTGACAACACAGAATACAAAATGCAATCGTGTGGCCGACCCTGTGCTTGGGACACAGAGACTCATGGGATGTGATCCTGCCTCCAGTAAGGTCCTGATCCAGTGAGTGAGACCACTCAGTTGCCATGGAGTCAGAGTATGTCAGGGTAGAACCACAGAAACTCCATGGGGTTTTCAGCCATAGTAGCTGAATTTCTGAAAGTAGATCACCAGGCCTTTCTTCCCAGCTGCCTCTGGCAGGACTTGAACCTCCAACCTTTTGGTTGGCAGCTGAACCCATTAACCATTTGTACCACCCAGGGAGACTCCCCAGTCAGTGGGAGCGACATGAAAATAAGTCATGCCCCTCAGTGTGAGAAAGACAATAACCAAGGTAAAGGGGAAAGGAGTTACCCACGGGTCCAAGAAAACTGACTTGGGAAGTGATCTTTGAGCTAGGAGTTGAGTACTAGGATTGGAGCTATGAAAACTTTTAACATTTATAGGAAAAGGCCAGACACAAAAAATTCAAATAGCTGTGCTAGGCTGGTAGAATTTTTTTCCTCTTCTCTTCCAAAATTTCTTTCATGTCATATTGTTTTTACAATGAAAGCAAGTAGGAAGCACAGCTCAGAAGGTGGTGAATACTTTTTGCTACCAACATTTGTGTCTGTAAATCACATGAGTTCATAAGTACTGTATTTCCTTGACTGAGCAGGGAAGTAGGAAAAATATTTATTGAACATTTTGCATGTTGCCTGGCCCTGTGCTCTGCAGTGAAGGAATGAGATACATACATTTCTAGAGGGAAGAACAAGATATAAGCAGATGAAACATTAAATATTTGTAAAAAATATTTATAGAATGGTTCAAGACAGCTTTGGTGGCCAAGGACAGGGCACTGCTATACAACAACAAGGAACGGGGAGCTGGCTGAAATGGGAGCGGCAAATGCAGCCAGAGGAGAGAGTAAGCTATCAGACAGCTTATATTCTGTTAGGAGACACTGTAAGACACAGAGAGGGGAGAACTTCTGATAAGGGATAGGAGGTCAAAGATCAAGAGCTGGGACAGGCAGAAGGGCAGTTCAGAGAGGAAGAGCAGGACCAAATGAAAAAACAAATATGTTGTCTTCTAGTTGATTCCAATTTATAGTGACTCTACAGAACCCGAGACTGCCAGAAATTCAAGCAAGATTCAGAGGAGGGTATAGAACAAAGGATATCACTGCTGATGTCAGATGGATCTTGGCTGAAACCAGAGAATGCCAGAAAGATGCTTACCTGTATTTTATTGACTGTGCAAAGGCATTCAACTGTGTAGATCATATTAAATTATAGATAACATTATGAAGAATGGGAATTCCAGAACACTTAATTGTACCCATGCAGAACCTGTATAAAGACTAAGAGGTTATTTGAACAGAACAAATTTAGAGACCATCTAAAGAATACATTTGATGCATTGAACACCAATGACTGAAGACCAAATGAGTTTTGGGATGACATCAATGACCTCATGCATGAAGAAGGCAAAAGTTCATTAAAAATTTGGGAAAGGAAGAAAAGACCAAAATACATGTCAGAAGAGACTCTGAAACTTACTCTAGAACACAGAGTAACTAAAGCAAATGAAAGAAATGATGAAATAAAAGAGCTGAACAGATTTCAAAGAGCAGCTCAAGAACACAAAGTAAAGTATTATAATGAAATGAAGAAAGACCTGGAGTTAAAAAAAAAAAATCAAAGGGGAAGAACACACTTGGCATTTCTCAAGCTGAAAAAACCTGAAGATAGTATATAATCAAGAGCATATTTTGACTCTCATGGACTTGTTTTAATTTTCTTTAGCTTCAACTTGAATTTGCATATGAGCAACGATGGTCTGTTCCACAGTCAGCTCCTGGTCCTGTTCTGGGTGTTGATAACTGAGCTTCTCCATCATCTTTCCAAAAATGTAGTCGACTTGATTCCTGTGTATTCCATCTGGCAAGGACCACATGTATGGTCATTATAAACAACAAAACATAACAGCATAAACATTGCTGAAAAAAAAGTATTTGCAATGAATAAGTAATTGGTCTTGCAAAATTCTATCATGTGGTCTCCAGCATCATTTCTTTCACCAAGGCTATATTTTCCAACTATCAATGCTTCTGCTTTGTTTCTAACATTTGCATTCCAATCACCAGTAATTATCAATACATCTATCTTGATTGCATGTTTGATCAATTTCAGACTTCAGAAGTTGGTAAAAATCTTCAATATCTTCATCTTTAGCATTAGTGATTGGTGCATAAATTTGAATAATAGTAGTAGTAACTGGTATTCCTTGTAGGCATATGGAAATTATCCTATCACTGACAGCATTGTACTTCAGAATAGAACTTGAAATGCTATTTATGACAATGACTGCAACACCATTCCTCTTCAATTTGTCATTCCTGGCATAGCAGTCCATATCACTATCTGATTCAAAATGGCTGATACCAGTGTATTTCAGCTCACTAATTAATGCCCAGGATATCAATCTTTATGCATTCCATTTCATTTTTTTTTCTTTTTATAATGAACTAATACTATATTTGTCCTTATGTACTTGACTTATTTCACTGCATAATAAGTTCATCCATATTATGCAGTGTTTTGCAGACTCTACATTACTCCTTACTGCTGCAAAGCATTCCATTGCATGTATGTACCATAGTTTGGTCATCCACTCTTCCATTGATGGGCATGTAGGTTATTTCCATCTTTTTGCTATTGTAAATAGTGCTGCAATGAACATGAGTGTGCATATATCTGTTCTTGTCCTGGCTCTCACCTCTCTAGGATATATACCTAGTAATAAGATTGCTGGGTCAAATGGTACCTCCAATTCCAGCTTTCTAAGGAATCGTCGTACTGCTTTCCATAGTGGTTGTATCACTTCACAGTCCCACCAGCAGTGTATAAGAGTCCCAATTTCTCCACATCCCCGCCAGCATTTGTTATTTTCTGTCTCCTTGAACCTTGGCATCAGTGCTGAGGTGAGATGGTATCTCATTGTTGTTTTGATTTGCATCTCTCTGATGGCCAATGACTATGAGCATCTCTTCATGTATTAGCTAGCCACCAGAATATCCCCCTTGGTGAAGTGTCTATGCATGTCTTTTACCCATTTTTCAATTGGATTCTTAATTCCTTTGCTGTTGAAACATTGGAGTTTTCTATAAATCTTAGAGATAAGTCCCTTGCCAGATACGTAATTATCAGCACATATGAATTTGTTGCTGTCATTTTTGTTAGGTGCTTTTTCATGGTGTCAATTTCTTTGTTCTATATAATTTTCTATGCTGAGCTTGTTTTGTTTATGAATCGTGTTATCATTTCCTTCATTGCTATTGTTTTAATATTTGTTAAATATTTGTGCTGGTCCTCTTTTTTATTTTGATGTGAAGGTTTATCATTTTTCTTTGAGGTTACCCTGTGATTTATCGTTTTCTTCCCAAGCTTGGAACAGTCTGTTCTATCTTGTAGTTGTCTCGACTTCCCTACCATCTAGAAGTTCTGTAATGATACAGGTTTCTTCCTCTTTTTGGTTTGTAATTGTCCTCATTTGTCAATTGGTGTCTCTGGTTCCCTGTTTACAATCTTGTAGGGTTATTTACTTTCGATACTTCCATAGATGGATGGGTTTCTGGGTTATGTCATCATGTGAGTTAATGGTCAGCTGTTGTTTGCTGTTGTTGGTTCTCTGTCCAAAGGGCTCCCTTTAGCATCTCTTGTAAGGTTGGTCTGATTTTAACAAATTCCCTTAATTTCTGCTTATCTGGAAATGTCCTAATTTCACCATCATATTTGAGGGACAATTCTGATGGGTACATAATTCTTGGTTGGAAATTTTTCTCTTTCAAGGTTTTATATATACCATCCCATTGTCTTCTCCCCTGCATCATTTTTCCCATGCTGCTCTTATGATTCTTTTTTGTCTTTGGTTTTGGTGAGTTCAATGATGATGTGGCTTGGCGATTTTCTTTTGGGGTCTATCTGGTTTGGGGTTCTTGGACTTCCTGAATGGATATATTCTCATCTTTCATCATACATGGAAAATTTTCTTCCAACAAATCTTCAACAATTTTCTCTGTGGTGTTATTTGTCTCTTCCTGTTCAGGAATTCTGATTACACGTAGGTTATTCCTTTTGACGGTATCCCACATGAACCTCAGGCTTTCTTCATTTTGTTTTGATCTTTTTTGTTATTGATCCCTTTCCAAAGAAGTATTCAGGTATTTGCCTTCAATCTCACTAATTCTGTCTTCCATTGATTCAATTCTACTCCTTTGTCTGTTCAATGTGTTATCTATTTCTGAAAATTTAGTATTAATCTTCTGGATTTCTGTCTGTAGACTTTGTATCATTTCTAATTTTTCATTTATTTTGTCATTTTGTTCTTGTATTTTCTTTCAAAATTGTTGTAGTGTTTTCTCTGTGTTTTTCTCAATTTTCTCAGTGTTTTCCTTGATCTGCCTCTCAATTCATTGAAGATACCTCAACATAATTCTTTTGAATTCCTTACCAGGGAGTTCCAATGCTGCATCTTCCTCAGGGATGTGTTTTGGGTCTGTATCCTGGTCCCTTGTTTTTCCTGCTTTATCTTGCTTCTTTGTGTGGACTGTGATGCTCTGTTGTTTCCAAGGCATTGTGTCATTTTTGTGTTTATATCTAATTGGTAATTGTTGTTGGAGTGACTTGCCCATGATTTTCATTTTCTTTGTTTTATTTGTATGTTATCTGCGTAAGCAGGGCACTGTGCTGTGCTCCTCTATTTGCTAGTTGGCAGCACTTATACACTCACTACCTGCCTCCTTTCCTGTTGTCAGCCTCTTTTATATCCCTGCTGACCTCGGCAAACAGAGCCTATTCTTAGGTCCCTGGAATCCAAATGAGAATGCTGTCACTTTAAAGTCCAAAATGGCTGCTACTGGTAAAGATTCAAAATGGCTGCACACTCGGTCACTTTAAATATCCAAACTGGCTGCCACGTGTAAACAATCAAAATGGCTGCATCCTCCAGACAGGGAAAGTCCACAGCTCAGGTTGTCTCCCTCCTGCTGTTTCCCTTCTTAATCACAGGCCACCAGTGCAGTCCTCCCTTGGTGACTGGGGCCGATCTTTAGGTCAATTCTCAGGTCCAACACTACTTGGAAATATTCAGGCTGTTGGTCCCATCAGAGTAGCTGACAGTCCACAGCTCTGACCATCTCTATACTCACTGTTTCCATTCAAGTTTTTCCACTAGTTGGTGCCTAATCTACTTCTGTATACTTCCTTTCAAAGCTGAGGTCTCTAGGGTTATCTTCTGTATCTCTGTTAATTGATTTCTCTTTTCTTTGTTGAGGAGGGTCTGTGTCGCTTGTCTGCCTATTCCTCTATCATACCAGAAATCCCATTCCATTTCATTTTTGACAACTTCCAATTTTCCTAGATTCATGCTTTGTTCATTTCATGTTCCAATTATTAATAAATGTTTGCAGCTGTTTCTTCTCATATTGAGTCATGCCACATCCACAAATGAAGGTCCTGAAACTTTACTCCATCTGCATCATTAAGATTGACTACTTTGAGGAGGAAGCTTTTCCCTACTAATATTTTGAGTGCCTTCCAACCAGAGGGGTTCATCTTCCAGCACTTTATCAGACAATTTTTCATCACTATTTGTAAAGTTTTCAGTAGCCAATTATTTTAGAAGTGGATGGCCCTGTACTTCTTCCTAGTCTGTCTTAGTCTGGAAACTCTACTGAAACCTGTCCACCATAAGTGACCCAGATATTTGAAATACCAATGGCATAACTTCCAACATCATGGCAATATGCCAGCCACAACAGCATATGAAGCTGATAGACAAGTAGTGGCAAATCTGGAATAGAAGTGTCTTATTGGCTGAGCTTGAGCATGAGCTCATTGCCTAGCTGCCACTGTCAGGAAGGTTGTGTGTCTGGCATTTTCAGCTTCTATAATGGAAAGTAGGGAGGCAAACTTGTCGGTCGGTTTGTCCTACCATGGTGATGTGTTGATGTGAGTTTTGGGGCTGAGCCACTGGTGTTTCAAACCCAGCGGGATGCACATGGTGCACAGGTATCAGCCCAGCTTACAGACTAAGACAGACTAGGAA
>NW_006921953.1:531068-564769 GCF_000298275.1 Orycteropus afer afer | reverse complement strand
TCATCTCACCTATTTTGGTCATGTTGTCAGAAGGGACCATTCCCTGGAGAAGGATGTCATGCTTGGTAGGGTGGAGGGTGGATGAAAGAGGGGGAGATCTTCAACAAGATGGATTGACACGGTGGCTGCGACGATGGGCTCAAGTATAGCAGGGATCATGGAGCTGGTGTGGGATCAGGCAGCATTTTGTTCTGCTGTGCATGGGGTCGCTATGGTTGGAAACAACTCAACGGCACCTAACAACAACAACATAATGGAAAGTAAGAAGTTCTGGTGGTTGAGTGGCTAAAGCATCCAGGTACTAACCCAAAGGTCAGTGGTTCAAGCTCACCAGCTGCTCCACAGAAGAAAGATGAGGAAGTCTTCTTCTGTAAAGATTTATAGAAACACTAGTGGACACTTTTACTCTGTCCTTCAGGGTTGCTATGAGTTGAGATTGACTTGATGGCAGTGGGTTTGGGTTTTTTGGTTTATAATGGAAAGTGGACTCTACCTCATAAGGTGAGGATTTCACCAAACATGGAAAGGGGCTCAGATGTGCAACAACTATCCACCTCCATAGGTGGTCCCTGCCTCTAACCTCCAACTTCTCATCTGTAAAATGCAGAGAGTGAGATGAGATGGGTGACTGAGCACACACATTTCATTTCACTCCCTTCAGTCCCTTACTAAAACTACAATAAATTATTTTAAAGACACCAACTCAAAAGGAGGGATAAGAGGAGAGGAGTGACAGCCACAGAATTTTGGAAGCTGAAACTAGAAGAATGAATGATACCTGACTGAGTGGCCTTAGACAAAATCTTAGGCTGTTTTATTCTTTAGATGAAACCCAAGTCTATTCACACTCCAGAACCCTGAGAGCTTCAAAGACTTCTAGCCCCAGGTACACCTGGTAATGGGGATTAAAAAAGGATTTAAAACAAGAAAGAGTACAGCCAAAGCTTTTGAAATCATTGAGACCACCAGATCCCCTATCTCCCTCCAAGCTGTTAAGTAACGGTCCCTCCTCTCCCCAGCACAAGTCTGGAATTTATTCTGGATTGAGGGAGGCAAAGCTTAGGTACTACACTGAAGATAGAGGATGAAGAATGCTGAAACCACAAACTACCTTCTTCTATTTGGTCCCAGAACACAGACAGCCAGATCTTTTCCACAGAAAGGAGACCAAATGACTCTTCCCTAGGAAATCTGACCAGCTCCAAAGGAAAGACCTCAGGATACTAACACTGATGGATTTCCCAAAGAGTAGCCCATTGAGATCTCAGAGCTTCCAATCATTGTTTTTGTACTTAATTGTGATCTGGTGAGCCATAGATCATGAGCCATCTCATCTATATCATGGAATAGAGAGATCAAAATAAACAAACAGGAAAAAAAATTGTAAAGAAAAACACCATGCATCATGAAACTCTAATAAAGGAACATTCAAAGAGAAATCTTGGGAATTAAGAGCAGAAAGAATAGATGGTTAGAAGGCAAGTGTGAAGGAGTCTCCCAGAAAACAGAAGAAAAGACAAAATGGAAAATAGGAGAGGGAAGATAAGAAAATTGAAGGTTCAATTCAAGAAACCCAACATCTGAGCAATAAGAATTACAGAAAGAGAAAACAAAGGGGAAGAAATAACAAATTAAATAATTCAAAAAAATTTGGCAAGGAACAAAGAATATAAATTTCCAAATTGAAAGGACCTATATTTGTACACCATGAAAATAGACCCACCCCAAAACACATCATTGTAAAATTTCAGAAACCTGGGAACAAGTTTCCGGAAAAACTAGAAAATGTGGAATAATGCTTTCAAAGTTCTGAAAGAAAGTCTTTTCCAAACTAGAATTTTATACCCAGATAAACTATTAATCAAATGAAAGAGGAGAAAAACTCTTTTTTTTTTTTTTTTTTTTTAGCCATGCAAGATCTCAAAAGTTTAACTCTCTTCCATTCTTTTTCAGAAAACTACTGGAGATTATATTTCCCAACAAAGAGGAAGCAAACCAAGAAAGAAAATGACCAGTGAGACAGGAAACAGGAGACTCAACCAGGAGAGAGGGCAAAGAGAATTCTTATGGTGATGTGGAGTGGGATTTCATAATGTCTGCTAGGCCCCAGGTATAGAAGCAACCAGTCCAGATTGGAGACAATTTGAAAATTTGTAGCCAAGGACAGTGCAGGGCTCCAAATCTATCAAGCAAGTGACATTTGTTACCACCTCCAGGGGAGGAGTTCCACCACATTGAGAATAGTAAGCTACTCCATAGTTTGCACATATTTGGGTCTCCAAGAAAGATATGATATATACACAGGCATTGGATGGAACAGAGCAATTTGAGTTTCAATAGTGGTTGTCAGTCTCCCATGGCAAGCAGGTTTTGCTCTGCATTCAATATAGGGAGATTATTTGCAGGCATCCCTCTTATGCTTCAGAAGAAGGACTCCATTCCTTCCTCACCAGGAACAGATACAGAAGTGGGATTGGGCTAGACAGGTAAGAGACAAGTAATGTGAAGGTAAAGGCAATATACCAAGTTAAGTGACCAATACAAGAATACTAAGGAATGGGAAGACACAGAGAGGTGCACAAGCGGTACAGACAACAAAGATAAACACATTTACATATACAATAACAAATAACAATAACAAACACTAATCTATGGGTAAATAGATGGGTAGACAGACTGAATGATCAGTTATGTCTAGGCAAAAGAGAACAATATTCCTGAACATATATAAGGTTGTTGTTGTTGTTATGTGCTGTCAAGTCTGCCCTGACTCATAGTGACCCCTCCTTGGGTTTCTGAGGCAGTATCACTACGGAAGTAGATTGTCCCATCTTCCTTCCAAGGAGTGGCTGGTGGGTTTGAACGGCCAGCCTTCTGGTTAGCAGTCAAGTGCCTCAGGCACTGCGCTACCAGAGCTCCCTATATAAGGTTAGCAGATGATATTTGTACATACATATTTGTATTTGCTATAAGAATGTCCATATAAATTGAACTAACAGTGGGCAAATTTATGATAACTTCTTAGCCACAGTCTACCATCTTGATGGAGTGAATTGTTGGACCTGTGTGCTCGGGACCATGGTCACAGTGGATATCAAGCTCAATTGGCATTACACATTACACAAAAACATTATTCTACATCCAGCCACTGGGGTCTTAAAAGCTTTCAAGTTGCCATCTAAATGCAACAATTGGTCTCTCCTTGTTTGTATCAAAGAAAAATGAAGAAAACCAAAGACATGTGGAAACAATTAGTCCAAGGGACTAGTGGACCATGGGAACTTCAGCCTATATGACCATGAGACCAGAAGAACTACATGGTACCTGGCTACCACTGTCAACCACTGGGAAAGAGATCAGTGCAGCAGCCTGGATAGAATGGGAAAACAATATGCAACAAAACTCAAAATCATAAAAAAGATCAGGCTTACTAGTCTGATACAGCCTGGTGAAACCCTGGAGACCATGGCTTCTAGTTACCTTTCAGGCCTGGAATTGAACTCACTCCCGTGGCTTCCAGCAAAACAATAGGCAGGTATATTTGCACAGGGAGATAGCTCAGGGGGCAGGAATGTATAGGAAAGAAGGAGACAGGGAAAGGTAACTACAGGGAGGAAGTGGAAGGAGAGCTGTTACATTGTGGGGACTGCAGTCAATGTCATGAAACAAAATGTATGGAAAATGAATTTGTCTGTAAACTTTCACCCAAATCCCAATTTAAAAAAAAAAAAACGACAAAGAAGAAGTGTGATTGGCTAGGGACTGTATAATGCGCACACTTGGCTAAGCAGTTACTGGGAATGTTGACATGTGCTCAGAGCAAGAGAGAGGAGGGATATGCTGATAATTCACTAGTGGTGTGAGATGTATTTTGTGTTAGGATATCCCAGAAAAGAGAGATAGCCAATACTCTCATCCCATCCAAGAAACCAGGCCAATACATCTGGTCCTAACTAAGCACAAGCTGTATTCGTGCATGCAAAAAGGACATGGAGGCGGCATCTTCTGACCTCTTTTAACTTCACAAGAAGGAGACAGAATCACCGTCAACAGCCCAAGGCTTATTCCTATGAGAAGAGATATGCCCCCACCCTCCAACCCTTTTAGCAATTCTGACACCAACCGTCCCTCCCATGGCACTTGCTACTTCTCTACTGGGTTAGACAATTCATTGCAATTGCCACTCAGAGCCCACAGGCAATACTTACAGTTATGGGATTTATTAGGGAAGTAACAGGCTACAATTCAGGTTCAGGGATGTGCTCAGGATACAATTCTTCAATCAGGACTGTCTCTCATCTGCTGTGTCTTCAGGCATGCCTCTCTGGCCCTTGGCCTCTCAGCCTGGCCTCTGCTCTGCTCAGGCAAGTGTTACATACCTCTTTTAGCTCTGCCGAGAGGAACACATACATGCACCCCACTCTTCCAGCAACACTTTTGTCTAAAGGAACTCAGCTTCCTCACTCTGTGGGCCAGGCGAGCCCACTGCTCTGTCTTGTACATCTTGGTTCCACTGCCGCCATCTCTTAGCCAGGTGCCTCTTCTGGGGCATCTATGCCAGGGGGTCTCTACCAAGGAAGTCCAGCTCAGGGATCTCAGGTCCAAGGACATGCTCCACTTCACCTCCAGTTCTTCTCTCTTGATGGCTGTGAGACCCCTCCTCTGCTTCTAGGAGGGCTCACTTTAAGCCGAGCAACATAAAACTTACCAGTTCTCACATTATAGTTCCATATACCTTATTTGCATGGTCCTACCTGGTAATCTGGTAGAAATTACAAAGACCATGGCTAGAAAAGCCATACTAAATAATTCACTGCACCACAGTGGGTCACAGATTATACTCAGAGTGTCTTCCTTCCACAATATCCATAACTTTCCTTCCCTCCAAAATGAACAGACAGGCACTGTAGTAGTCAGAGGAACCACTCCATCTTCTGACAAGCTCCACAATGATGCTAGTGTGCAACTGAAACTGACTGATGAGGCAAAGAAGGACATTCCTAACATGCATGAGTACACCAAAGCTGGACCTTTTGGCAAGAATCTTCTGACATCAAACAAATTAAGGACTTCTCTATCTGCATACACACCTGAATATGCAGTCTCTCTGGCAGGGCCACAGAGTAATGAGAAAAAGTGATGAGTAACAGTTTCCCTCTTCTTGTGGAGAGTAAACATAAAACATATGCAATAATTTCAGACCATTTCAAGTGCTTTGCAAAAAACAAAACAAATTAATGGGGTTCAGAGTGGCTGGTTGAGAAGGGAGGTCAGAACAGGCCTCTCTGAAGAGATGACATTTGAGCTGAGATTTGCATAATGAGATAAGTCAGTTGTGCACAGATCTAGGGAGAACGGGTTACAGGCAAGGGGACAGGAGGTGCACAAGGCCCTGAGGTGGGTGTGACTTGACATGTTGAAGATACTGAGTAGAAAAGTAGAAAGAGAGTGGTAAGAAGTTAGAAGGGAGGTGGTGTAGGGGAATTGAGTAGGGCCTGTGTGGCCATGATGACAGAAGTCTTCACAAAAGTTTTAAGCAAGGGATGACTTGACCTTATTTACTGGGAGGCTAACTGCCTTCCAATATCCATTCTTCCCTTCCCCCTTGTACAGAACCCTGGACAAAAGGTCAGTTATAGAAACATTTCTCAGCCTCCCTTGCAGCTAGATGTGGTCATGGTAATAAATTCTGGCCAAGGACAGATAAGCAGATGTGTGTGTAACTTCTGGGAAGAATTCTGTAAAAGGATGAGATGTACCCTGTTGGCACCTCCATTTTTCAGCCTCCAGCCTGACACAATGACTGGCACACCAGCAGCCATTTATGCTAGGAAAGAACAATGGACAAATAGGATGAACCTGAGTCACTGGGTTATACCAGCTCTAGACTTCCAACCTCCAGACTTGTTTTATGTGAGAAAATGAACCCTCGTGAGGGTCAGCAACCATTGTTCAGCTCACTAGAAGATGTTCATCTCCAAGTAGGGCTGAGGTCTTGCATCAGACCCTGGAGTCCTTGGTAGTTTTGGGGTAGGCCTCCAGTCTGCTCATTTCCTCCATTCACATTCAAAGACTCTTACTAACTTCCAAAGAGGAGAGGAAGGGAGGGGAGGGGAGGGAGGGAACGAGAGAGAAGGGGGGGCGGGGGAGTGGGGAGGGAAAGTGGGGGAGGCAGGGGGAGGGGAGGCAAGGCCAGACCAGGCCAGGCCCAGTCGTTGGTGGGGAGGAAAGGACTAGAGCAGGGGCAGGGGGTACCGACCTCCCTGCTAAATGAGGGGACTCCAGTCTGGGAGTCTTCCCTTTCTTGGCTTCACGGGGGAGTTAGTAGTACTGAGTAAAATGACAAGTGGTTTTCTATGGTTAAACTTTTGTCTCCTGATCTCTCACTTGGTGACAAGAACCCCAGAGAGTTGAAATTTGAGAGCTCAGAGCTTTGCAAGAACTACCTGTGTTAAATGAGAGGAGCTCATTGAAAATACTGACTACCAGACCCACTGTCCTGGGATTCTGAGTCGGGAGTCCTTCAGAGCTCCTGGCTTCCTCTTTCAGCCCATTCCTCCCACAGGCATGCCTACCTCTTCAGCATCCACCCCAGGTTCAGGCCCCACATCTAGACATCCTCCTCCATCCCTCTTTCCTGAGCCCCCTCCAGACATGCAACCCTCTCTCAGGTGTGCTGGCGCCAGCCCTAACCTATCCCAGACCTGCTCATCTCCCTCAATGGCCCCACCACGACCCTTCTCCAAGCCCCTCCTCTCACAACAGCCTCCTGAGTCTTGTATTCCTTACCGTTCTTGTACTCTCTCTTCTGAAAGAGCCCCTGGGTAGTTTTTATAACATAAATCAGAACATGGTGTTCCCCATGGCTTCCGGTTACACTTAGAATTAAATCCAAACTCTTGTCGGTGGCCATATTCTTCCCTCGGGCCTTGCTCCCTCTGCTGTAGTCAACTCCTTTATTCTCATCCCTCCACCATCAACCCTGCTTCCCACATGAGCCTTTGCCTTGCTCTTCCCTCTGGCTTTTCCTCCAATTCTCATCATCACTCATGTCTCAGCTTAAGTGTCCCCTCTTCTGTCCCCTCCTTGGGGGTCCTTCCCAGCAGTGGCCACTCATGATCCAGTACATCTCCCTCTTTCACACTCTATACTGCAGGTGATGGCACTAACCTGAGCTGTCAGGTTCATTTATTTGCTTACTTATTGTATTAGTATCTTAGGGCTGCCATAACAAAGCACCACAAACTTAAAAGAACAGAAATACATTATCTCATAGATCTGGAGGCTAGAATCTGAATTCAGGGTGTTGGCCATGTCATGTTCTCTCTGAAGTTTCAAGGGGAAGACTTTTTGTCTCTCCCAGTTTCTGGTAGCCCCAAGGGTTTCTTGGCTTGCAGATGCATCTTCATAGGAAGATGAAGATGTTCATCTTCCCTCTGTCTGTCTCTCTGTGTCTCTTCTCTTTTATAAGGACACCATTACATATTGGACTCCATGATTGTATTGGAGTCCCTGTGTGGTAGTTAATACACTTGGTTGCTTACAAAAGTCCACCCAGAGGTGCCTCAGAAGAAAAGCCTGGTGATCTACTTTTGAAAAATCACCCTTGAAAACCCTGTGGAGCACAGTTTCACTTGGACACACAGGGGGCTTGTCATGAATCAGAGTTGATTTAATGGCAACCGATATGATTGGATTATGGCCCACCCAACTCTGTTGTTGTTGTTGTTATGTACCATCAAGTCGGACCTGACTCATAGTGACCCCTCCTTGGGTTTCCAAGGCAGTATCACTACGGAAGTCGATTGCCCCATCTTCCTTCTGAGGAGTGGCTAGTGAATTTGAACCACCAGCCTTCTGGTTAGCAGTCAAGTGCCTTAGGCACTATGCTACCAGAACTTCCCACTCAACTCTAGTATGACCTTATGTTAAGTGATAACATCTTCAAAGACCCGATTTCCAAACAAAATCACATTCACAAGTACTGGGGATTAGGGCTTCAGTATATTTTGGGGGGAGACACAGTCCAATCCATAACATTTTTCTATTGTCCCCTTTCTTCCCCACTGGAATGTGAGCAAGAATCTCGTTGGACACGTCCACTACTAGATCCCAGTGCCCAGAGTGATGTCTGGCATATAGTAGGTGCTCCATGGATATTTGTTGAATGAACGAACAACGTGTGTAGCACCTGCCTTGTTTACTCCCTGAAGCTGGGAGAGACAGTGAGGCCCAAAGTGAATGCCCAGCTGGCTAAAGCTGGGCCATGTTCACAACCCGCTCTCTTCCCCCAGGCTCACTGGACTCACCCATCCACCAGGCCCTGCCTCCAACCCACTTGTTGGGAAGCAGGCAAGAATCTATGCTTTGCGACTTCCCTCTCCGCTTTAGCTCATAACACTAGGCTGATGCCTCCTCCCAGCCTTCTTTCCTGATATTCTGTTTCTCCCTGTGTAAAAAGCAAGCCTGTTGCTGTGGAGTCTACTCCAACTCATGACCCTGTGTGTGCAGAGTAAAATTGTACTCTACAGGGGTTTCAATGGCTAACTTTTCAGAAGTAAATCTGACCAGGCCTTTCTTCCCAGGCATTTCTGGGTGGACTCGAGCCTTCAGGCTTTCAGTTAGCAGGCAAGCCCATAGAGCATTTGTACCACCCAGGGACTCCCTACCCTATGTCCAAAAACATCAAAACCAAATCCACTGCCATCGAGTCAATTTCAACTCATAGCGACCCCCATTGGGTTTCCAAGGCTGTAAATCATTATGGAGGAACCAAATGCCTTAACCACTATACCACCAGGGCTCCTTCTACCCTATGTTGTTGTCAGGTGCCATGGACATTGCCCTGTCCATAGCCTCCAGCCTCACAGCAACATGCAAGCTACCACAGTATCACAAATTGACAGATGAATGGTGGTCTACCCTGCGTAGACGGTTCCAAATGCCCATTTAGTCAAAGGATTCTCTAATCTGCCACTTGGTGAGGATCTGCCTGCTCTTTCTATTCAGAAGATGTTTTCCCAAGTTCCTCCTGGTGCTAAATCATTCCTCCAAATTAGCAAGAATGCTTATTACCGACCCAACCACCTCCCATTAGGCAGGAAATGTGTCTCCTCAGGAAGCTCCCCCCAGACCTGAGGCCATCTCCCAACACTCTTTGGATGTGGGAGTGGTAAGGGCTGACTGGAGGGGTGGGAATGGGTGCTACCCCTAACCGGTGGGGAGGGCATCCTCACTCCTCAGTCCTTACTGAGACTCCCTGCCCAAAGGTACACACAGATGCTATAGCTTCCTGAGGGCTTGTGTTCCTGCCTCCATGTTGTTGTTGTTGTTATGTGCCGTCGAGTCGGCCCCGACTCATAGTGACCCCTCCTTGGGTTTCTGAGGCAGCATCACTACAGAAGTAGGATTGCCCAACCTTCCTTCTGAGGAGTGGCTGGTGGGTTTGAACCACCAGCCTTCTGGTTAGCAGTCAACTGCTTTAGCCACTATGCTACCAGAGCTCCTTAGGCAGGTCTATATGTTGGATTTGGTGCTGGATTTTAGGAGTTCTGGTGGTGTAGTGCCTAAGACATTTGACTGCTAACCAGAAGGCTGGAGGTTCAAACCCACCAGCCACTCCTTGGAAGGAAGGTTGGGCAATCTACTTCCATAGAGATACCGCCTTGGAAACCCAAAGAGGGGTCGCTATGAGTTGGATCCCACTTGATGTCACTTAAGTTTAGAGATTAGGGCAGAGAATTTGTAAAGCAGCCAAAACCAAACCAAACTCACTGTCATCGAGTCGGATCCATCAAGTTGGATACAACTCATAGCGACTCCTCCTTGGGTTTCCGAGGTGGTATCTCTATGGAAGTAGATTGCCCAACCTTCCTTCTGAGGAGTGGCTGGCGGGTTTGAACCACCAGCCTTCTGGTTAGCAGTCAAATGCCTTAAGCGCTACGCAACCAGAGCTCCCTTGTAAAGCAGCAGGAAACTAAAAATCATTTACTTATGAAACTTCTCTTAGAGTTCAGTCTTTGCACATTGGGTCATTTGGGTAAGAGCTTTTAACAGACCCTTGGGTGATCTTGATTCCTCTCATCTCTCCCATGCGCTGCCAGCAGCTGGGAAACCACCTGGGATCTTAGCATCAACTAAAGGTGTGTTGGAAAGTTTGGCTCACCGTGTCTTTAGGGAGCAGAAAATTGATTAGAAACCATGAGGGAAATGGCTTCTCCCACACAGTGTGTGTAATAAATATTAAATAACAGCACCAACAATAATAATAATTTGTCTACATCTTCCATGTTGTCTGAGAAAGTGTCAGAAGCATAATTATAGACTCAATGGTGAAAAAGCAACATTTGGCTGTTTTAAAATAGGCTCCTTTGGCTCGTTAGTGGGGTGTGTGCCCTAGGAAAGAGAGCTTTCACTCAGCTCTGGGATTTTTATCACTGGCAGCAATTCCAGGATTTCTTGCTAAATTTCTTGAGACTTTTCTTCTAAGCACCAAGGGGAGCCCTTAAGATCATAGTGTGGGGAAAGCTCCTATTTAGTCTATGGAGGATGTGTCTCATTGTCTCATTATTCATTTATTCAACAAATATTGATAGAGCCAGGCATTCCTCTCAATGCAGGGCTTAGAACCAGTTCATTCTGGTTCAACCCCCTGCTGAGAATTTGCATTTCCACCCCAGATATACTGAATAAGAATCTACATTTTAACAACATTCCCAAGATTTTAACAGGATTATGTACACCTGAGTATCACCTGGGGATCCATAAGAATTACCTGTGGAGCTGAGCCTTTCAACACACCTATTGGGAGATGCTGAGATCCCAGGTGGTTTCCAGGCTCCAGGCAGGGCAGCAGAGGGTATGAGAGGAAGCAAAATTACCCAAGGCTCCACCAGGAAGAGGACCCATCTCAGTGGGTGCAGTGAAGCCAGGAAGGATGGAACCAAGGGCAGCAGGAGGTGATGGAGCAGTTGGCAGGGGGTGCTTCACAGGCCTTCGCCAGACATTTGGATTCTGTTCCAAGTTTAAACCACTCCCCAATGGTTTCTCTCCACTACTCTTTCCTCCTTTGGCTTCATGGCAGTTGAGGGGAAGAGGGTTGGCTATATAACTAAGCTCTTCCCCAACCTCTCAGGAGCTTTCATATTCCACCCTGTGCTGAGATGGGTCCATTGGTCACTTCTTTCCTCCCACCTAGGATTGCAGGGAAGGAAAGGAGGGGAGAATTTGCTACTTCTGGAAATAGGAAAATGGGTGTGGAGGTGGCGGAGGGAGTAGGATTGACTGGAGAGGCTGGGAGGGCCCCGAACAAGCAATAATAGCAAGAGTGGGATGAAGGCAGAACCCCCAGGAGTCACAAAGGAAAGACTAGGATGCTGTCACTCTTCCAGTGCTGGTGAGGAGAACTGAGAGACCCCAGAGCTGCGGGTCACGCCATCTGGCCACAGGAGACAGGAGCCAAGACCCTCACTTACTACAATGAAGAGGTAGAAAGCATCATAGTGTATTGTTGTTGTCAGTTGCCATGGAGTTGGCTCTGACTCATGGTGACTCCATGTACAACATATGAAATGTTGAAATGTTGCCTGGTCCTGTGCCATCATCATGACCATTGGTGTGCTCAAGTACACTGTTGTGTCCTCTGTGTATTTTGAGTGCCTTCCAACATAGGGCACTCAGCTTTTATTTTTTTTCTCCTAGGGCATTCATCTTCCATCATTATATTGAACGATGTTCTATGGTGAACTATAGGATTTCCATAGGCTAATTTTTGGGAGTGGGTCACCAGGCTTTCTTCCTCATCTGTCTTAGTCTGAAAGCCCTGATGAAACCAGTCCACCATGGGTGACCCTGCTGGTATTTGAAATATCAGTGGCATAGCTTTCAGCATCATAGCAACACACAAGACACCACAATACAACAAACTGACAGTTAGGGGGTGGATTGTAGTGTGTGGCTGCTGCTAAATCAAACACAGCCAGCTTGCAAGCCACGTTGGTGGTGTGCAGCCCAGGAGAATGGGTATTTCTCCTGCAGGCCATGCACCCTTTGCAGAATAGCCTCCTGCCCTCATTGTTATTCCAGCAGCTTGGCCCATGGTCTGCTGGACAGCAGACAAGCCTGATTGCCAGTGGAGGTCATGGCCCAGAAGGTGGGACACACACAAACATGCACACACACAAGATGAAGTGATCAGGAACAGCATGCAGCAAACTCCATGAAGCCACACATTCATTATTTCTATTCGTAAAGTGTTTCTTGAGCACCTACTATGTGCTGGAGACTGTTCCAGGCCCTGAGGATCCCACATCAGTGAACAAGACAGACAATGTCCCTGTTCACCTGGAACATATCATTCTAATGGGACAAAACAGATAATAAGCAAGTTAGTAAATATGAAAATGGCAGGAGTGTTATAACGCATGGTGATGTTTCTGGTGAGAGCTACTAAAGGGAAGGCCTCCCAGAGGAGTCAGTATTTGAGCTGAGACATGAATAAGAAGGACACTTGCTGGAAGAGCATTCTAGGCAATAGGAACAGCAAGTACAAAGCTCCCAACAGTAAAGAACTCATTAAACACTGCAAAGAAAACCAGGTCCTGATCATAATGCTGGGGTGCGGGGTAGGGTACACATTGGAGGAGATGGTACCTTCACTATCCATTTTCATGGGACAAACCCAGTACTCAACTAAATGGGGTTTCTCCATATACCAAAGGCTGGTCAGCAAACAGACCGAATCGGCGAGAATTAGCCTGGTATCTCATGCTGCTTGCAGGTCCCTGGAACTCACATTTGAGGGTAGGGTGGAAAAGAAATATAACAAGAGAGAGAGAACCAGGCTCTGGAGCCAGATAGATGAGGGAGAGAACCTCAACTCCATCACTCACCAGCTGTGTCACCTGGGCAAATTACTTCATGTCTCTGGACCTCCATCTCCTCACCTCTATCTTGTTTAAGTGTAATTTCTAAAGATGCTATTTATGAAGTGCCTGTATAGGTAGCTGCTCCATTGTAGTAGCTGTGATTATGGCATCAAATTTCAAGCCATTCTCTTTGTTCATTTTATAGGGTGTATCTCACTGCCATCAAGTCAGTTCCAACTCATAGAGACCCCTCCTTGGGTTTCTGAGGTGGTATCTCTATGAAAGAAAGTTGTCCAGTCTTCCTTCTGAGGAGTAGCTGGTGGGTTTGAACTGCCAGCCTTCTGGTTAGCAGTCAAATGCCTTAGGCACTATGCCACCAGGGTGTATAAGCACAGTGTATTAACATTGGTGGTTCAGTGCAGAATTCTCGCCTTTCATGTGGGAGACCCACGCTCCTCATGCACAGCCACCTGTCTGACGGTGGAGGCTTGCATTCTGCTATGATGCTGAACAGGTTTCACTGGAGCTTCCAGACTAAAGTGGAGTAGGAAGAAGGGCCTGATGATCTACTTCTAAAGCTCTGTCAATGAAAACCCTATGGATCACAATAGTTTAATCCAAACTGATCATGGGGATGGTATAGGACTGAGCAGCATTTTGTTCTGCTGTGCATGGGGTCATCATGAATCAGGGCCAACTCCACAGCAGCACAATAACCACAGGAAAAGGAAGATGATGTGATTCCCATCCTTGATCTCTGCACAGAAAAGGTAAGATATTTCTAACAAACAATGGAGAGCACTGCAGTGCTGGATAAATCAGATGAGGACAGAGTCCTGCAGGCTGTTGTCTGTCCAGCTTCCAGGCTTTCTCTTCATAAAATTATATCATGATTTTCCTTCAAGGAGCTGTCCCTCCTCCTCTCTCCATCCCTGCAGGTTAGATGGGGGCTCCCTTCTCCCAGCTTCAGGGGGACACACACACACACATACATGCACGTGTGCATACACACATACAACCCAGGCCTAGCCATTCACCTTTTGCCATCCCCACCTTCCTCCCCATCGCCACAGTGATTGGTTCAGGAATAGGCCAATGAGCATCAGCCCTGAGACTTTGAACACTGATCAAAGCTTTCTCTTTCCACAAGGTTTGCAGAATAAGGGACTGGACTGCAGGGGCCAATTTGCCACTCCTTGGGGAGGGCTTCCTGAGAATAAAGCTGCACAAATGATAGCACAACTAAGAGATGGAGAGAGCTCTACTACTGTTGACACCATTTGAGGCTCTGGATCCATGCAAGCCTAATTCCAGAAGCACTCTCTCAGCATTTTTCAATTATGTGAGACAATTCCCTTTTCTTATGCCAATTTAAATTGGCTTTCTGTGCTTACAACCAAAGAGTCCTGACTGATACAGAGGATTTCATGTGGAGAATAGAGCTTGAGTCTCCATGCACTTTTGGATCAGTGGTTAGGGAGAGATGATGAATGGTGATAAGTGAGATTGAGTGATGGTGTGTACATGCATTTGTTACTTTTCCAGCATCCATGTCTCCCTCCCCTTACTCACAGAATCCCAAATTTCCCAGCCATGCATTTGGGTGAAATTGACTCTAGGTGCAGATTCAGGGGTTAACTTATGCAATAAACACTTTCCCTCTCCCACTGCACATTGATTGGCTAAATAACGGAGGATCCCATGCCCCTTGGCAGCATGATCAAAGCCAATGAGATTTGATTCTGGGCCTTAAATTCCAGGAATCTTTCCTACTGGGCATGAATAAAGAAGCATGTGGCTTTGGGAACCATCTTGCAACCATGAGGATAGAGTCTGCTGAGAATGAAGCCTGTTCCAAGGTCAATCCAGTACTGGTCACATTGTTGGAGCCCTGGATTAAGGCATGCCTGAAGGAAGAGCAACCCCAGGACTATTAGCTACAAGAGCCAAGGAAGTCCCTTTGGGCTTAAGCCAGTTTGGTTCTGTTTCCTGTCATATATAACAAAATAATCCTATCTGCCTCAGATGGAAGTCAAGGTGAGGTTCCCACATCTTGCAGTTCCACCCCTCAGAGGCCATCAAGCAGTGCTCCATCTTCCCAGTCTGCGTCTTGTAGCCTCCATGAAACTGCATTGTTATACTCAAATTCTCAGATCACCAGAATGCAGGGGCTCTGGAACTGAGATTCCTGAAGGCGCCAGAGGGTCAATGGAAGCCTGTCTGCCACATGGGCTGGAGTGAGCTAGGAGCCCCAGATGTCCTGCAGGAGGTAATAACTCACTCTGGGTCCTCTTCCACCCTTCCCCCAGCCCAGTCTAGGCAAGGACAGCCATCAATCCCACTTATCAGGCCTTTTATTTCATCCTTTATCCAGCTGTCTTGGGTGTCACTCCACATCCTTAACACAGAGTTATGAGAGATTGACCACTCGGGTTGGGGCTGGCTGAAGGATTCATGGGTCCAAGGCTGCCCATCCATTAGATCTCAATGGCTTTGGAGGGTGGGATAGAATCTGATTTACTGGATCTGGAAGAAGGGGCTTTGCAATCAACAAGCAGAAATATCAAAGTCGTGGAGAGGAGGGTAGCAGTAATGGTGGTGGCATCTGGTGAGGAGAAGACACCCACTTCCTGGAAAAGCGCTCCTCCTAGGCCTGCAGGGGAAAAAGAAAGACCAGCTCCAGGAAGCAGTAGTTCTATTTCTCAGCCAAATAAGAAGTATAGTCAATAACTGTGTGATTTCCCAGGCAGGAGAACGCTGAAAAGTAAGAAACCCAACTCTCTCCAAACCAGTTCAAAGAATCTTTTCAAAACTCATATCACACCCTGTCACTACCCTCCTTATAAGCCCAAATGGCTATTACAGTTAAAATAAAATCTCAACTCCGGACACCAGCTTACAAAGCCCTCCTTGATGGACTCCCTGCCCACCGAGCCCACTACACCCCAACACCCTACCCTCAGCGGCCACACTTCTGCTCCTCTGCCTATTCTTCAAACACTCATGCTCACTCCTGCCTTAGGATGTTTGCACTCACTCTTCCCTCCACCTGACCACACCTCCCCTAGCATTTTGTATGGCTAGACATATTTAAGGCCTAACATTTCATGTGTTGCCTAGATACCTTTGAAACTCACAGGCTCTGTTCTTGATATGCCCCCTACCTAGTGGGAAAGGCTCCCCACCCAGCTGTTGTTAGGTGCTGTCAAGTCAATTCTGACTCAAGCAACCACATGTACACAGAACAAAACGCTGTCCATCCTGTGCTGTCCTCACATATGTTGCTATGTTTGAACCCACTGTTGCAGCCACTACATCAATCCATCTTATTCAGAGTCTTCCTCTTTTTCATTGCCCCTCTACTTTGCCAAGCATGGTGTCCTTCTCCAGGGACTGGTCCCTTCTGATAACATGTCTGAAGTACATGAGATGAAGTCTAACCATCCTTGCTTCCAAGAAGCATTTCTGGCTGTACCTCTTCCAAGACAGATTTTTTCATTCTTTCGGCAGTCCATCATGTATTCAATATTCTTTGCAAACACTATAATTCAAAGAGATCAATCCTTCTTCTGTCTTCCTTATTTATTCTTCAGCTTTCTTATGCATATGAGGCAACTGAAAATATCATGGCTTGGGTCAGACACACCTTAGTCCTCAAAGTGGTATCTTGGCTTTTTAACACTTTAAAGAGGTCTCTTGCAGAAGATTTGCCTAATGCAATATGTCGTTTGATTTTTTGACTGCTGCTTCCATGGACATTGATTGTGGATCCAAGTAAAATGAAATCCTTGACAATTTCAATCTTTTCTCCATTTATCATGATGTTGTTAATTAGGCTAGTTGTAACAATTTTGATTTCTTTATGTTGAGGTGTAATCCATACTGAAGGCTATAGTCTTTGACCTTCAAAGTATGTGCTTCAAATCCTCTTCGCCTTCAACAAGCAAGGTTATGTCATCTACATATCACAGATTGTTAATGAGTCTTCCTCCGTTCCTGATGCTGCACTCTTCTTCAGATAGTCCAGCTTTTCAGATTATTTGCTCAGCATATAGTTTGAATAAGTATGGTGAAAGGATACAACCCTGACACACACCTTTCCTGATTTTAAACCATGCAGTATTCCTTTTTTCTGTTCAAACAACTGCCTCTTGGTCTATGTACAGGTTCCTCATAAGCACAATTAAGTGTTCTGGAATTCCCATTCTTTGCACTGTTATCCATAATTTGTTATGATTCATAAGTCAAATGCCTTTGCGGAGTCAATAAAACAGAGGTAAATATCTCTCTGGTAGTCTCTGCTTTCAGCCAAGATCTATCTACATTAGCAATGATATCCCTCATTCCACATCCCCACCCAGATAGTTCCCCTATTAACCCTACCAGCTTCATCCCATCTGGTCCTCAATCTAACAAGTTTCAGTGCACTGCCAGCCTGTGAAATTACTCAAAGGTCAATCACATCCTCTGCAGGAACTAGGAGGCAGCCCACCCTCGTTGTTACAAAGCCTGCTTCCCTTCTTGTTCACTCTGTTCCTGAGTGCAACCCCCATATGGCCCTGTATGGTGTGCAGTACCCAACTTCCCTCATTTTGACAATATGTGACTAACAAGCTGCTGTCAATCTCACCTGTCCAGTGTCATGTATTTGGCCACCTTGTAGTATTCAGGACAGAGGATCTCTCTTGTCTCCAACAGAGTGAATAGGAGAGGATCAGAACACTGAGTTCCTCTCCACATTTGGGGCTTAGCCCAGACAGTATCTCCAGAGAACCCTCCCCTGACCCCCTACCCCCAGCTGAAGTGGCTCTCCTTGGTCTCGCTTGATCGTATGGCCCTATCTCATTCCATTCATAGTGAGCGTTGTTGTTGTGTGCGACTCCAACTCAAAATGACCCATAATGACAGAGCGGAACTGCCCTATAAAGTTTCCTAAGCTGTAATCATTATGGGAGCATATCTGCAGGTCTTTTCTCCCCACAGAGCCACTGGGTGGGTTCAAATGGCCAGCCTTTCAGTTAGCAGCCAAGCACTTAAGTAGTGCACCACCAGAGCTCCTTACACTTTCCAAAATTATCTTGCCCCATTTTCCTTTACTTGAATAGAAGTCGACAAGAATAGAAGCCCCTGAGGGTAGGATTTTGTCTTTCTCTTCCATTGCTGGGCCCCCAGTCAGAACTCAGTGCATCACTGGCACATGATTCCAAAACAAGTTGCCTTCAAGTCAGCTTTGACTCATGGCCACTCCATGTGTGTCAGAGTAGAACTGTGCTCCACAGGGTTTTCAATGGCTGATATTTTTGGAAGTATATTGCCAAACCATTCTTCTGAGGTGTCTCTGGGTAGACTCAAACCACCAACCTTTCAGCGAATGCAGCAGAGTGCATTAACCATTTGTACCACCCAGGGATTCCAGCACACCGTAGACACTCAGCAAATATATGTTCACCAAATAAACTATCATCCAGTGCATCCTGTGGGTGGGATGCAGGCAGCTCCCCTAGAGCTAACCATCTAGGACTAAGCATGTTAGAAAAGGGGCTGCCATCAGTACCTCGGTCTACTGTCCTGGATGCTAAGAGGTGAGGGCTCTGTGGTACAGCCACTACTGTGGCTTCTCTAGGAGACAGGGAAGGATGCTGCAGTTCTGAGAAGAATGGCTGTTTTTTGTCACCAGGAGGTTGCCATGGGAACATCTCTCTGTGTGCAGCAAAGGCCCCCCTTAAAGTTAGAGATGTGGAGATATGAAGTGATTGCAAGAGTCAGTGAGGTATTGACCAGCGGCTGGGGGCTCTGAGCTGTGGACAAGGAAGGGCTTTCAGGTCACCTCCACCTGTCCTCAGTTTTATCTTGTACCTCTGTTGTCCATCCTTCATTCCTTCACTCCTCCCCAAGCTATTCTCATCTGTGTAGCTGGGAGCATTCTCCCAGGAAGCCACAGAGACAAGAAAAGAGCTAAGGATCACACTGAGGTTGTCTTAGGAATCTGTGCCCAATGGGGCAGTAATCATAGAAGTTGTAGATGGGATGTTCCAGAGAGGAAATTGGAGAATTTGAGCACTTACTATATGTACATCAGACTCAGCACTTAGTGCTTCCCATGAATTAGTCAATTGAACCCTCATAAAATTCCAGAAGGGAGGAGTTACGATGCCCATTTTACTGATGAAGAAACTAAGGCTCAGAAGAGTCACATGAAATTTTTAGAAATTCCCATCTAGCAAGAGGTAGGACCGGAGTTCTGGTGGTGCAGTGCCTAAGGCATTTGACTGCTAACCAGAAGGTTGGCAGTTCAAACCCACCAGCTGCTCTGCAGAAGGAATACCGGGCAATCTACTTCTGTAAAGATTTACTGCCTTGGGAACCCAATGGGGGTTGCTATGAGTCAGAATCGACTTAATGGCAATGGGTTTGGTTTTTGTTGCGGTTGTTGTTGTTGATGTTCCGTTAAGAGGTAGGTCTACGATTTTAACCCAGGGAGACTGAATCCAGAATTCAAGCCCTTAACCACAACTGCTATCCCAGTAATTCTAAACAAGCAAATATAGTAACTCCCACTTGTTGAATAGTTACTGTGAGCCAGGTATTTTACTGAGTGTGTTCTTCTATTATTTCATATTGGCAAACTAAGATTTGAGGGAAAGCCATGTACCTGAGTGGTAGAGTTTGGATCTGCACACTTGCCCAGAGTCCAAGCTCTTTCCCCAACACCAGTGGAGCCCTGGCCCTGCAGGTCAAGAGTGGACCTTCCAGCCTGGCCACTCAGAAGGGGTTACTTATGTACCATCCTGGCTAAACCCAATCCCAGGATTCAAGGAAAGGCAAAAAAAAAAAAAAAAAGCCACCAAGTTGATTCTGACTTGTGGAGGCCCCACGTGTTGCAAAGTAGACCTGCACGTAGGGTTTCCAATGGCTGTGATCTTTCAGAAGTAGATCACCAGCCCCTTCTTCCACGTTGCCACTGGCTGGGTTCCAACCAACAACCTTTCACTTAGTAGCCATGTGTAAACCATTTGTGTGCCCTGGGGACCTTTCAAAGGAAGGCAACCCCCTTTCTCCAAGTCCTACCATGCCCAGAGTCTGGGGAGGGCACTGAGGATGCCCAATGATAACAAATGCCCCCCAGGTGAGCTGCAGACACCCTCAGACCCCAACCTAGAGTGGGAACAACATCCACCTATGGCAGGTCAGGAGGTCAGGCTGGGCGTCACTCCATCCTTCACCTGGGCAAAACTCTTAGCTTCTCTGAGCCTGAGTTTCCTCATCTGAAATGTGGAATAACTCCTCTCCCCTCACTTGTAGGGGTGTCTGAGATTAAATGTAGGAGTGTTTCCTGCTCTGTCACACTGTGAACCCAGCTGCTACAGCACATGGAGCCCACCTTTAGGAGGCATGACGGACAGAAGGGTATTTACTGTGTGACATATCCTCTCTCCCTCACCCTCCAACTGGATTGTCTTACAGGCATTTCAAAAAGAGATTAAATTATGAAACTTTAATTTAAATGCAGTTTTCTAGGAATGTGCCAACTACATGCAGTGACTTGGAGCCAAGCAGCTACAGCAGGGCCAACACCAGCCCAGCTGGGGTTGCCCCTTGGCTTGCTGGGAGAACATGCTCCCCAGGGCCTTCTCGTTGGCTCTTTCTCCCTCTGTCTCTTTGCTCTTCCTTCATCCATCACTAGGAAATAGGCAGCAGAACTTGCAGGCAGAAGAGGGGACACTCATTACTCTTTTAGGCCATGTTTTGGCATCTTCTCAAAAAAAAAAAAAAAAAAAAGCTGTTTTCTCCCAAGCCCCTGGCAAGAAAAGGCATGAAACATCCTGGCAGAGGGAAGGCCAGATGCCCTTTTTTTCATTACAGAGAGGAAAGGGGGCTTTTCCGGGGAAATCCTCCAATTTCCTCTCTGGAATTGGCTCCCATCCAAAATATCAAAGCTCTCACTAGGCTAGCAAACGCTTGGCATCAGCATTAGTCAGCTCTTGCTGCCATAATGCTGTGTAACAAACAACCCAAAATCTCAGTGACTTAAAATCATAAACATTTCTTTCTTGTCCGTAATCACTTTGATGACTAAGGTGCGTCTGACCCAAACCATGGTTTTTTCAATAGGTTCATATGCATGTGAAAGCCAGATAAGGAAAACAGAAGAACTGATGCATTTAAACTGTGGTGTTGGCAAAGCGTATTGAATATACTGTGGACTGCCATAGTGAATCAGTCTTAGAAAAAATATAACCAGAATGTCCCTTAGAAGGGAAAAGGGTGAGACTTCAGATCACTTACTTTGAACATGTCATCAAGAAAGACCAATTTCTAGAACAGGGCCTCTGGTAAAACAGAGGGTCAGCGGAAATGAGAGAAACCCTCAATGAGCTGCATTGACACAAGAGTTGTAACAATGGACTCAAATGTACTGATGATCATGAAGATGGTGCAGGACCAGCACCATTTCATTCTGTTTTATGTAAGATGGCGAGGAGCGGGAGATGACTCCATAGCAACTAACAGTAGTCAGAAGGTGGCTGATATGGTTCTGCTTCAGGCCATTGGTTGGGTCCAGGTCTGCCCCCTGTGTCTCACATTCTTGGACTAGTGGTTACTACCCAGGGCATGCTTTTCTCACTGTGGGCAGAAGAAGGGCAAGTAGCCAGTCTAAACCACACTGTCAGGTTTAAGGCCTATGATCTTTTCTTGCACCCAAATATTCCATTGGCCAAAGCAAGTCACATGGCCAAGCCCAACATACATGGGGTGGGAAGTATCCTCAGCCCATTCTAATGGGCACCACTGCAGCATCATGTGGCATTTCAAAGTCTAAGCCTCTATGTTAGGTAAACAGAAAAAAAAAAAACCCACAGGGGCCATGAGTCAGTTCTAACTCATGGCAACCCCATGTATGTCAGAGTAGAACTGTGCTCTGGGCTCCACAGGGTTTTCAATGGTTATTTTTTTCAAATTAGATCACCAAGCCTTTCTTCTGAGGCACCTTTGGGTGGACTTGAACCTGCAACCTTTAGGTCAGTAGCCAAGCTCTTAACCATCTGTGTGTCCCAGGGATTCCTACATAAACACCAGAACAACAACAAAAAGTCACATGGCAAAAGGCATGGCTGTATGATTATGATTCATTCCATTACAGGGAGGGAGAGTTAAAAATAGGATAAAGTAAGTATAGGTTCCCACCAGCCACTCCTCGGAAGGAAGATGGGGCAATCTACTTCTGTAGTGAGACTGCCTTGGAAACCCAAGGAGGGGTCGCTATGAGTCGAGTCTGACTTGACAGTGCATAACAACAACAACAACAAGTATAGGTTAGTTACTGTCTTCAAGTCCATTTTCTTTTGGGGGATTCACCCATCTGCCATTTGGAGCAGCTTTGCTTGCAGTTAGGGTAGGGCTGCACTTAATCCCAGTTCTAGACAATCTGACACTCCATTCCATGGCCACAGTCATTGATTCTAGTATAGGTATGTGACTTAATTGAGGCCAATATGAGTGGTTGAATCCCAGAAAATATGCCAGAAATTTCCTCCCTTTCTCATTAGAAAGAACAAAGGAACATGGAGTCCGGGGAATTTCTGGCAACCAACTTGTGAGCCTGAAGGAAACCAGCCTTAGGATGAAGAGTGGAAAACAGTACAGAGAGTTGGGGGAAAAAAATCAGGTCCTTGGGTGATGTAATTGAGCTGGATCAGGCATTACCTGGAAACTGTACCACTCTACTTTTCATTTACATGAGCAAAAAGATTCTTTTTGTGTAAGCCAGTTTGAGTTTTGCTAGTCATTATTTGCAACCCAGAGATTCCTAAGTGATTTAGATGATATCAGAGAGGAGACAGAAGAATATTGGGGTTCCTTAGCTATCCTCATCCCCATACTCACCATGTACAAGCCCTACATAAATACTGAAGCTTAGATTGTTGCTGGCTTTTGGTCAGATCTGCTCACAGCCTCCAGAGCTGGCCAGTCCCCCAGCACCTCTGCAACATCGTGGCCTCCTGAGCCTGAATAGTCTTCTGTGCATCGAGACCTGTACACTTTCGTGATGCAGCCTCGAGTCTTTAGCCGACCCCAAAGGCTGAGGAGTCTGAAGCTGCTGCCTCATACATCAAAGATGCTTTTGCATGGAGGGAAAAATGTAGGTCATTTTTCAATGTGTGTGGCTATCTTCAAGCAGCCCTGAATGCCAGAAATGGGACTGGGGAGGCAGGGTTTGATGAATGGCAATTTATCTCAGAAGGTGCTGCCTACCCCGCCTACACTCCACACCTGGGGCAGATTAGCCAATAAACAAGGTAAGCAAGGGCTTACTTGTGCTTATTTACTAATCTGTAATGAACAATTTCACATTTTTTTTACCATATCAAAGATCCTGCTGCTTGGTATGTCTGGCATCTGTCTCTCCCCCAACCCCACAACACCTTCCTACGGAATCAAAGCCTCTTTTCAAATTTATAGTCCCCAGGACTGAATACCCAGGAAGCAACGTAAGCCCAGGCTTATTTGTGCTTATTTGCTGATCTGTAGTGAATAGTTTCACATCTTTGATGTGGTGAAATCCATGTGAAATTGTTCACTACAGATCAGCAAATAAGCACAAGTAAGCCCATGTTTACCTTGCTTACTGAATAATCTGCCAAAGTGGGGTGGATGCCACCACCTCTTAGGCAGTGAGATGAGAGAACTTTCTTGGTAGTTCGCATTGTTTTTAAATCTTGTTTGTGAAAGACAGCAAGAAATAAGCCAGGTTCGTTAAGTCTCTTATTCTAACGCTCCAGCCATCACAGGTTGCTGGGGTAGGTAAGCAGTAAATCTGGGCTTGAAGAAAAATCGAGAAAATTAGTGTTGTGAAAAAGAGTGACTGCCCTGGCCTGGGACAGGCACAGTCCAGGGGGATCCCACGTAGCCTGCCTTCATCTCCGGCTGCTCAGCCCCCATCCTGCAGGCGGGCCTCCTTTCTCACCCGCCGCTCTCTCAGGCCCCAGCCCCTTTCCCCCCGCGCTGTCCTCCCTACTCCTGCCCCCCCCACTCCTGCCCCCATCTCAGCCCCGGCCCTCCATCCCGCCAGCCTTGACGCAGCCCTCCTCGCCCCTCCTTTCCTGGCTCTAGGTTGTTCCCCGCCCATCTCCCAGGCGCAAACACCCGCGCCACCTGAGGTCGGCTCACAGCCCGGACAGACAGTGCCCCCCTCAGGCCACACTCGGCCCTGGGCTGTGCCTACCTGTGTGACAAAGACAAACGCCTGTGGCGAGAGGGTTAGGAGGACACAAGCAAAACGTACACCGGTGACCCCAATTTCAGATTCGAACCCAAGTCCCCAGAGGTGAGTGTGAAGAAAATGCCTAAATTAAAATGCTAATTACTGTCTCCTGTAGTTGGTTACCAGACAGTCACTTGTATCTATTATTAACAGCTTCCCGCCACAGCCCCGGCTCCGCCAAGAGACACGGGTGAGTTAAAGATTCAGGTGCGAGAGAAAATAACACAGAGCCTGGTCTGCGCTCTGAATGAAGGCTGCCTGCGTTGGTGTCAGGCCCATCGGCCCAACTCGCAGGGAGATGACAAAACAAGGAGTCTCCTGAGGGGCACAGGACCGCACCCAACTGCCTATCGGGGTCCTCGGGGGCTCCCACACGTGAGAATTTGGAAGGTGGTGAAATCCGCCAGAGGAACAAGATAAGGAAAACTCTCCTATTTAAAAATATCTGCAGAGCCCTTTCCAGCTCAGCAAGCACCTCCACCTGTTCTTAATTAAACATCAGAGCTTAGAAGGTCCCTGGGTGGCTCAGACGGTCTCCACTTGGCTAGTAACCAAAGGTTGCATGTTCAAACCCACCCAGTGGCAACGCGGAAGATCCAGGCACGGCCAGGGGCTTCTGTAAAGATTACTTACAGCCAACCCAGCTCCTGAACCTACAGAGTCTCTCCAAATGAATGCATAAACAAACAAATGCCTAAACATCAGGGTTTGGAGAGGGCAGGAGTTGAGCTCCCATCACCAGGTACCAAGAGGCCATCCTGAGCATTTAAATCCCCATGTGGACTGGTCCTGGGATCTGGGATGCATGTTGGATGCAGATTTGAGGGACAGAAGGGTTTGCAGCTGGGGAAAAGATAGCTGTGGGCCACCTTTTCCCCCACATTCTGGCACCCATGCAAGCCACAGTGCCCTTGCCTTTGAAATCAGTTTTCTCATGTCACACTGACCTCCAAAAGTAAAACAGCTGGTCTCAAAGGATGTCTTGGAGTCTTGGCAATGCCCACGGTGGGTCTGCCCGGACAGAGGGCTTAGGTAGCTGGGAATGGGGAGGGAAGGAATAGAAGAGTAGCATGTGATGCAGAGTAGAAGACAATTCCAGACCATCAGAGTCAAAAGAGACCCGAGCAGTCACACCCCACCTTGTTCGTCACTAAGGGCAATGAGAGGATGGCCAAATGGCCCAAGGTCACAGGCCAATGAGTGTATGGTAGATTCCAGCTTATCCACTAGAAGTCCAGTGCTCCACCCACTCTGCCACACCACAGGGACAATGCCCAAGCCACAGTCCTTCAGTCACATCTCACTATGGAGTTGCTGTCACAGTAACATCAACTCTGAGGTGATCTTGTCCTGTGTCTGTGTACTGAGGGGAGCAGGAACTGTGTCTGCCTGGTGTCCCCAGAACATGGCACCAGGCACATAGAGGGTGTGTCATAATCACTTATAAAACTAATTAACAAATAGATGAGATACTGTATGTGAACAGCCTTATATACAGTGGTGTGGTGAAGCCAGCTTCTACAGACTCCTCGCAACTAACTGCTAAATAGTCAAGAATTCTAAGATGGACTATTCACAATAGCTAAAAGGTGGAAACAACCTAAATGCTCAACAGATGAATGGATAAACAAAACATGGTACATATATACAATGGAATACTACTCCGTCAGTAAGAGAAATGAAGTCTTGATACATGGTACAGTTTGGATGGAGCTTGAAGACATTATGTTGAGCAAGATAAGTCAATCACAAAAGGATAAATATTGTATGACCTCATTTATATAAAAAGACAAATGTATAGAGACCAAAGTTCATTGGTTACTGGGGCAGGAAAGAGGGGGAAAAGAGGGGTTAACAGGGAGGGAAAAATCACATTGATTAGGGTTGCACAGCTGATTATTATGATCATTGTCAGTAAGTTGTACACCTGTAAAAAGTTGAATTGTCAAAAGTTTTGTGATATGTTTACAACAATGATCATAAATAAAAAAATAAAGAGTAGCTGCTGAGGCTGCTTGTGTATAACTAAATACCTCATGGGATTTAGTTCATTGGTTTGGAGGCTTAGGGTCATGGCTTCATGGGACATTCCATCTACTTGGCCTAAGAACATGTTTAGTGCTTCTGTTCACCACTAGTTTGTTGTGTGGTGCCTGGGATATTAAAAACTTGCAAGCAGTCATCCAAGGCACAATAATTGGTCTTTATTTACCTGGAACAACAGAAGAAGAAGGAGACAAAGGAACAGATGAAGGATATGAAATGTATATCTGAGTGCCTCCATGAACAACCGCCTCTTTGTCATGAGACTAGAAGAACAGGATAGTGCCAAGCTTCCATTACCAAATATTTTGATCAAAGATTACATAGAAGAATTCAGATCAAAAGGGGGGAAATGCAGAACAAAATTTAAAATTTTCATAGACTCTAGACTTTCCAGAGCTATAGAGGGTAGATGAATCTCTGAAACTATTGCTGAGATAATCTTTAAACTTTAAGTCAAAAACATCCCCTAAGGTCTTCTTAAAACTAAACAATAGTTTAGCTCTTAACTAGTGAAAAAGGTCTGCCTTGAGCATTATCCTTTTTTTAAGAACTATCTGTGTGGGATCAAATTGACAACAGCAACTCAAAAGATTAGATAGGAACCTTAGGAGGCAGTGAGTTTATGTTAATGAGGGAGGAACAACTCAGAAAAGGAAGGTTAGAAGGATTGCACAACTCCAAGAATAAAATCAATGTCACTAAATTTAGTAGTAATATGTAGAAATAGTTGAACTGGTGTATGCTTTGCTGTGTATATGCTCAACAACAACAAAATGAAGAAAATTAAAATATATATTTATATAGGGAGAAGGAAAGGAAAAAAAAAAAAGAATCATGAGCTGGTTATGTAGCTTGAAATCAGGAGTCCTGGGGTGGCGCAGTTAAATGCTTGACTTCTGATGAAAAATCAGCAGTTGTCTTAGTTCTCTAGTGCTGCTGTAACAAAAATATCACAAGTGGATGGCTTCAACAAACAGGAATTTACTTTCTTACAGTTTAAGAGGCTAGAAGTCTGAGTTCAGCGTGCCAGCTCTAGGGGCTGTGTGGAAGCCACTCGACCTTGGGCTTCAGCTGTGCCTCTTATTCCAGGCCCACTGGAGCAAGCTGCAGGCTTCTCCTGACTCATGCAGCTGGTAGCTGCTGAGGCTGATGAACCCAAGATCAATAGGCAAAATGGCATAATCCCAAGATCAAAGGCAATACTCAGTCCACTGATTCAAGTCCAGAAACTGGACATAAAAACTTGGCCAAATGCAGGATCCAGAATGTGCCAGAAAGCTAGAGACCTTTCTCAAAGTTTCTCCATACATACTGGAAACAGGCCAAACCCGAAGGAAGCTGATTACTGTTCATAGCAAATTACACCATGGAGTTGATTACACCATGGAGTTGATTACACCACATCCAAACTTATCATGGAATATAACTACATCCAGCTGCCAAGCCACTCAAAATCAAAATCATGGCCCAGCCATTTGACACACAACCTTAACTACCACAGTTCAAACCCATTCTGAAAAATCATAGCCTTGAAAACCTTATGGGGTATAATTCTACTTCAGCACACATGAAGTTGCCATGAATTGGAATTGGCTCAATGACTGGTACTGGTAGCATGAAATAAGCCACAGCAATCAGTATATGTGCAACTCAGGGCTATTTTTCCAACATATCTTGCCCCACCCCCACCCCCCCAGCAAAATATCCATAGTCGATGCTCTTAAGCTGGGATGACTCCAAATCTTCCAAATACAGAAAAAAATGAAATGCTTCCTGCATTTTATGTCCCCATTCTGTTTCCTTTGTCCCCTACATTTTCAGCCAATCTCTCGAGAGCCCCTACACAAGGGTAGGCTCCTCTTGGAGCCTCTTGGAGACAGCGCCGGAGGGGTTAATTTCCATACCCTCCTCCTTGCCTTCCTTTCAAGGAACCACCTGTCAGCTCCTCTGGGTTCTGGTTCCAGACAGGGTTTAAACACCCCCAGTGATGAATGGCTCCATGAGCAGCTGATGACAGTGACCTGGAGCCCTCTGCTCCCTCTACCACCTGTTCTGTCCCAGCTGGAGGGAGGGGCACAGGAGGAGGGGGCTTCCATCTGATTGTGGATCATCCATCCTTAGTAATTAGCTGCCAAAGAAAACACAACCCTGCTGAAGGGGAACGGAGCTCCTCCAAAATCCTCCTGCCCTGGGGTTGCCTTCAGAAGCCACTGGGAGAACCAGAAACCTGAGGAGGCCAGGAGACCATCTGCCAGGGCTCAGGGTCTCTTTACAGATCAAAAGCTAAGGGACTCCTTTCAAGACTGCTGCTGTCAGACCCTGCCCATTCCCAGCCCACATCTTCTCTGGCCCTCTCACCCATCCAGTTTCAGCAGGAGAGTGTATGTTTGGCACACACTGTTGGTCACTTGCCCAGTGTCCATTTCCTTCTTACTTGATTCAAGTTGTTCAAGTTGACTCTTGGCAGTCTCATGTTTTGTGCCCATGAATTGTGGTCAAGTTACAATGATGACACATGAAGGGAGGTCAGAAATTTCCTCGCTCCTATGAGGGAATCACAGAGAAGGATGCTGTCTTCTATCTCTGCATATGATGGCATTTGGATGTGACTCCTGGAGCTATGCCAGCCATATTGTAACCATGAGGGGTGCAAGATGGAGGGCAGAGCTGACATACCAACAAGAGCAGAACAGAGCAAAGAAAGAACCATTGTCCTTGGTGGCATCACTAGAGCTCTGCTTTCCTAGACCTGGGTCTACCCTCCTCTAGACGTCCTGCTATGGGAGATAATAAAGATACTTATTTTGATTTGGATCAGTTACCTGCAGCCCAAGGCATCCCATCTGGCAGAGAATGAAGGCTGAACATCATCACACAGCTGAGTCAAACCCTGATCTTGGACCCCCATGTGCATAACTGGGTTTAGTCCTGGGCCCCACCCTCTGTTCATCCTGGTCCTTTCCTCCATAGGAGATGCTATAAGTACCCCATTATAGTGCATATCAGCACAACTTTCAACCACCAACACCTGCCTTTCTTTGCCTCTGTGTCTGGAGGCCGCTCTACCTGTGTGCATTGCAGGCCAGAAACACTGGAAAGTAAAGCCTCCCAAGAACAGTGCTCAAACAACAACTGATGGGAGTTGGGTATAAATACCCCATATTCCTCTCCCTTGGGGTGGAGATAACTCTGAGGCCTGTCACCTATGCTGACGGCCAGCATTCTAGGATTAAGCTCCAGCTGCCTACAGTGGTAACTTGCTGTCCCCATTTCCTATTGCACTTCCCCTTTACCTACCATCTCCCAAATTAACTACTTGCACTGGAAATCATCTCAGGGTTTGCTGCTGGGGACCCAGACTAAGGCTTTGTGTTTCCAATGCATTACTGATGCCTATTCCAGGCTGCAGAGACAACAGCAAACAAGATGTACAGGCTCCTTGCCCCGGGGTCTCATGCCCATGTGAGGGAGGTGGGTCAGGCAATAAACAAAACAGTAAATACATAATTTTAGATGGTCTTAAATACAATGACAAAAATAAAACAGGATGATCATAGTAGTGATGGGAGAAAGTATCCTTAGATGGGTGGGGTAGGGAAGTAAGAGGACTAGCATTGCAAGGAGCTGAGGGAAGGGGATCCCAGGCAGTGGGAACAGCAAATGCAAAGGCTCTAAGGCAGGAGCCAGCCTGGTAGATCTGAGGAACAAAAGGAAGCCTGTGTGGCTGCAGGGAGGCAGGTCAGGATAAAGTAGAGGGAGTGAGGGAGAGAGTGATGCAGAGGCCAGGCAAGGTAGGCTGCTGCCACAGGATGTGAGACAGAGTGTGTGGATTCAGGGGCAATTGGAATCTAGGACGGACAGTAAGCAGGGGAAGACTTACCCAACCCAAGGCGGTGCTCCGGCTACTATACAGGAATACTTCATTTTATTGCGCTTCACTTGCTGTGAAGGAATTCTGGTGGTACAGTGCCTAAGGTGAACCAGAAACCTGGCAGTTCAAACTCACCGGCCGTGGAAGGAAGATGGGGCAATCTACTTCCTTAAAGATTTACTGCCTTGGAAACCCAATGGGGGTCACTATGAGTCGGAATCAACTCGATGGCAGTAAGTTTGGTTTCTTTTGGTTTCACTTTACTGTGCTTCGCAGAGAACTGAGTTTTTCACAAATTGAAGGTTTGTGGCAACACTGTGTCAAGTAAGTTGGTTGGCGCCATTTTTCCAATAGCAGGTAATTCTCACAATATTTCAAACTTTTCCTAATGCTGTTGCACATTTAATGGACTATGGTATAGTGTAAATGTAACTTTATATGCACAGGAAGCCAAAAAAAATTGTGTGACTCGCTTTACTGCACTATTCACTTTATTGTGGTGGTCTGGAACCAAACCTGCAAAATCTCTGAGGTATGCCTGTACCTCCATGCTGGATGGGGGTGTGGAGTGTAGGAATGACGAGAGAGGCCAATTGGAGCTATCTCCAGTCATCTGGGTGGGGGAGATGCTATACCTGGATCTTCTCTGTATTCTCTACAAGGAGAATCTTCCATTGAAAATCCAGAGCCAGACCCTGGTCTGTATGTGCCATTTGCCCATCCCCTCCCCAAGGCCAATGTTTGAATCCTTGTTATCTCTGGACAGTTCCATAATGCTGTCACTGCCCACCCCACTTGCCATGAAACATTCTTGGTCTCTGGGGCATCACATAGCCTCCCAGCACCAGTTCCTGCCTAGGCCACAGGTGAGCAAGTATCACCCCAGATGCCAGCACACCCTCCCCAGGCTTCCCCACCTCAGGCCTCCAGACAGGATGGCTGTGAACAAAGCCCTGCCTACATACTTGGCAGGCCTGGGTAAGGCCCCTCCCAGGGATAGGCAATTACCATCTAGAGGCACTGTGGGTTTATGCAGCAGCTTTCCCCGCGTTTCTCAGAGCACATTACCCACATGATTTTTCACTCAATATCCGTCAAGAAACTCTTGAGAGAGCTGAAGGATGTGGCTTAGTCCTCGTTTATGGATGAGCTGTGCAAACAGAAAGATTTGTGTATTTTTCAGGCGCACAGAGTCACAAAGCCCATGTTTACAGGGTCCTAAACCAACATCACAATAACAAAACAACACAGCTAGGGAAAGATTTGTCAGCTGTATGGAAACAAGCTTGCAGGTTCCTGGCCATGTCACCTGTCTGTGTGGAAGAGCAAGGCATCACAGACCCATGGGAAGGTCTTGGGGGACGAGAAGGGGAGACAAAGGGAAAGCTGCTTCCCAGTCTCTCAGAGTGGCCCAGTTGCCGGTGACCTGGCTCCAAGGATAAAACAGGAGACACACTAATCCTTCAGGAGAACGCATGACGAACTGAAAACTCTGCTGTGGGTCTGGGGCAGGAAGAAGGACAGTGTTAGCAAAGGAAGGAGAGAAGGAAAATAAAGGGCAAATTGGGCAGTCTTTTCATCTCTCTGCCTCAACTTCCTCCTCTGTAAAATGGGAAATTTCACTCCTCTTATGCCGGGCATCTGGAATGATATCGAACAACATCATTAATAGCACACGCAAGTAAAATCATGCTGAAGATAATTCAAAAACGGTTGCAGCAGTATATTGACAGAGAACTTCCAGAAATGCAAGCTGGATTCAGAAGAGAACATGGAACGAGGGATATCATTGCTGATTTCAAATAGATCTTGGCTGAAAGCAAAGAATACCAGAAAGATGTTTACTTGTGTTTACTATGCAAAAGTATTCGATTCTGTGGATCACAACAAATTATGGATAATACTGAGAAGAATGGGAATTCCAGAACACTTACTTGTGCTCATGAGGAACCTGTACATAGACCAGGAGGCTGTCGTTCGAACAGAACAAGGGGGATACTGCATAGTTTAAAATCAGGAAAGGAGTGCGTCAAGGTTGTATCCTTTCACCACACTTATTTAATCTATATGCTGAGTAAGTAATCCAAAAAGCTGGACTATATGAAGAAGAACATGTCATCAGGATTAGAGGAAGACTCATTAACAACCTGTGTTATGCAGATGACACAACTTTGCTTGCTGAAAGTAAAGATGACTTGAGGCACTTATTGGTGAAGATTAAAGATGCCAGTCTGCAGTATGGATTACAACCCAACATAAAGAAAATGAAAATCCTCACAACTGGACCAATAAGCAGCATCATGATAAATGGACAAAAGATTGAAGTTGTCAGGGATTTCATTTTACTTTGTTCTACAATAAACACTGATGGAAGCAGCAGTCAAGACATCAGACAATATATTGCACAGGGCAAATCTGTGGCAAAAGACCTTTTTAAAGCGCTGAATAGCAAAGATGTCTCTTTGAAGACTAAGGTGCACCTAACCCAAGCCATGGTATTTTCAATTGCCTCATATGCATGTGAAAGCTGGACAATGAATAAGGAAGACCAAAGAAGTGTTGATGCTTTTGAGGTGTGGTGTTGGAGAAGAATACTAAAAGTACCATGGCCTGCAGAAGAACTAAGAGATCTGTCCTGGCAGAACTGCAGCCAGAATGCTCCTTGAAAGCAAGAATAGCCAGATTTTATCTTACCTACTTTGGTCATATTGCCAGACGGGACCAATCACTGGAGAAGGATATCATGCTTGGTAAAGTGGAGGGTCAACAAAAAAGTGGTAGACCCTCAACAAGTTGGATTGACACAGTGGCTGCAATGATGGGCTCAGGTATAGCAAGGATTGTGAGGTTGGCACAGGACTGGGCAGTGTTTCATTCTGTTATACATAAGGGTCGCTATGAGTCAGAGCCAACTCCATGACACTTAACAACAGCAACATGATGAGCAGTTGGAGAGAGTGTGGATACTATCACCATCAGGGGATCTGGGATATTGATTGTTTGTTATCTCCCAATATCCATTTCCCCCTCCCTCTGGTTTTTAGCTGGGCCCTGGCTGCCTGAAATCAAGAATTTTTTCCCAGCCTCCATCATAGTCATTTTGGCCAGGTGACTAAGTTCTGACCAAAGGGTATAAGCACAAGCATGGTGTGTAGTTCTGGAAGTACCCTTAAAGGGAGGACATACCCCTTTCTTCTCCTGGGGGCTGGAACTTACATAGCCATCTTGGACAATGAAGTCATCTTCCTGAAGAAGAGGGTACCACTTCTCATCAGCCCTACTTTCCTACCTCTGGGCTCTTGAATGTTTGAGAGAGAAATAAACTTCCATCTTGTTCGTTGTTAGCTGCCATTGAGTCAGTCCCCAACTCATGACAATGCTATTCACAATGGGAACAAACTATTGTGATCCATGGGGTTTTCACTGGCTGATTTTCAGAAGTAGATTGACAGGTCTTTCTTCTTAGTCTGCCTTAGTCTGGAAGCTCCACAGAAACCTGTCCAGCATCATAGCAACACCCCAGCCTCCACTGACAGATGGATTGTGCTTATTTACTTTTTTTTTTTATTAGGATTTGGGTGAAGATTTACAGAGTAAATTCACTTTTCATACAGCAGTTCACATATACTTTGTCTCATGTCATTGACCAAAATTT
>NW_006921953.1:492795-523979 GCF_000298275.1 Orycteropus afer afer | reverse complement strand
TCTTCTGCTAGTTGGGGTTTAGTCCAAATCTGCATCCTTTCCTTCAAGGCTCAAGGGTCCAAGATTATCTTCTGTATCTGTGTTAATTGGTTTCCCTTTTCTTTGTTGAAGAGGATCTGTGCAATCCTTCTGCCTAGTCCGCCATCTTGCCCCGCCTCCTTCACTGAGTGTTATTTACTATTTTTATCTTAGTGGGGGTGGCTGCCACTCACAGCTGTACCTAACCCTCATCCCTACAGATTAGACATAGATCTTCCTGTCCCCAAAGCCCAGGCCCACCCACTGTACTTCACTCTCTATTATGTCCTGGTCAAAGGTGCAAGTGGTTGAATAGAGTTGGTAACACCCAAGATGTGCAAATGAGCAACCCAGTAAAACCAGGCAGATTCTGACTTAGGCTGACCCTCCAGTGCCAAGTTTCAACTGGAAGATGCTTATGGCTGGTCCCAGGGTCTCAGGAATGGGCAGCAGGTTTAAGAAATTCAGGAGAAGAGCAGGAAGAATGGAAGGCTGGGAATGGAAAATCCAGTACTGGGGAAAGGACAAACGGCTAGAAGAATGTAGTGATAAGGAGGTCCTACACCTCCTCAGAAGTAATGCTGTTTCCCAGGACCACCACACAGAAAGAAACCAAAGGGCTCCTCTTGTGCACCCCTTAGGACCACATAGTGTCACTATCCACTAGACGTCTGTCTGTGTTTCTATAGCTTGGCATCCTCATCAGTCTGCAGGCTTTGAATGAGGCTAACTCCACCACAGGATCCATGGCTCCCCATGTGACTCAGGTCTGGCCAATCAGAGTACGCAAAGTCCCCTGGCTACCATGATTGGTCAAAGATGATCATGTGACCCAGGAAGACTCAATGAAAGACTAAATGAGACTTTTGCTGAGTCTGTTCAGAGAAGAACAAGTTATAAAACAGTCACTGTGTTTGACTCCAACTCATGGTAACCCATGTGTGTCAGAACAGAATTATGCTCCATAGGATTCTCAATGGATGATTTTTCAGAAGGTGATCACCAGGCCTTTTTTACAAGGTGTCTCTGGGTAGACTCGAACCACCAACCTTTCAGTTGGCAGTTAAGCATGGTAAAAACATTAGTGCTATCCAGGGACTCCTGAAAGAGCAGTTTCTCCCCCATCCCCCTTTTGAACCTACAAGTGTATAGCCCTAAGGTTGCTGGCAGCTATCTTGCTACAACATAGAGCTCCAGGATGAAATTAACAGAGCCAAGAGGCAGAGAGACACATCTTGGTCGTAGAATGGATCCAGGCCTGAAGGTCATTACCCCTGGACATTTATACATCAATAAATTTCTTCCTCATATCATCACCCCGAAAGACTTGGCTATGCACATTCCAGTCTTACAAACTGCAATGCCATTTCCTCTCCAGCTGGCAAAATGCCTTCTAGAATGTTAAACCTCCAGTTTAAACCTCCCTTCTCCTGAGCAAGCCAGCTCACCCTACCCCAATGGAGCAGGTATCACAGTCAATGTTAATCATGTCCAGTCTGTCCCACCACCCCCATAGAAGTTCATCAAGGACAGAGCCTGAGTCTCCTTCTATTCTGTCTCCAGTGCTCAGCATCCAGTAGGCACTCACTGAATGTTGGCTGAATAAATAAATGAATGACTGCAGGAAAAAAAAAAAAAAAGGCAAGCTAATCATTCATCAAGTTTATGGATGACATGAAATTGGGAGCAGTTTCTAGCCAGAGGTTAGCATTGTAAAGCAGATTGGCTTCCACAAATGAGAGTATGGCAAGGCAGCATTGGAATTGGATAGCATTCATTAAGTAACTAGTTTGAGGAAGTCATCACCAAGAGTGGATGAGAGCTGGTGCTGTAATGGTTTCTGTGCACGTTCCAAGACAAGATGTGGGTAGCAGGCTAGATGTGGAGCAGAAGAAGTTGGCCATCAATGATTGGACTTAAAGGGGGTCTCTGTGTAACAGGCAAGACCCTGGCAAGCCCTTCTGCCTCCAGGAAACCACCTCAGCTTTGGATTTGGGGAGACATAGAGAAGGGAGGGGGGATGAGACAAAAGCAAACATTTAAAATGGTTCAAGGAAGGATCAATTGGATTTCTGAAGTCAGATTAAAGAATCTAGGTGACTGCAGCTGGTAGGAAAAGGAAAAAACCATGTTCCTAAGTGGGCTTTAATGAGGGGTGCTGTCCCCAGAGTGAAAAAGGTACCCCTTCTTCCTCAGGAGGGAGTGCAGGGAGGAGGTGCAGCCTACCCTGCCCCCACTGCAGTGCCAAGCTGCCGCCACCCCTGCTGTTTACGCTTTTATCGTTTGCAATGAAAGACGATGATGTGTGTGTGCTGTATTGATTGTGCCTCTTAGATTTTTATGTCATTGTGGAAAGTGGCAATTATGTTCGCCTGCACTGGAGGGAGCAAACAGCCCCATGGGAGGACCAGGAAGCCTCAGAAGGCAGCCCTGGAGGTCCTGGCTCAGGAGAGGAGGATGAGGCAGGCAGGACACAGGGAGGGCTGATTGCACCCCAGAAGGGGCAGGAATCTCACCCAGGAGTTGCATGCTCTACTCTAGGCTACAGACATTTATTAGACCCCTGGTATATACCAGATACTCAAGTAAGTGTACTACACCCCTCAGAAAACCATCTGGTGGCTTTCCTTTTATATATAGAATAAATCCATCCTTACCAAGATGTAGGGAGCTCTGGTGGTGTAGTGCCTAAGGCATTTGACTACTAACCAGAAGGTTGGTGGTTCAAACCCAACAGCCACTCCATGGAAGGAAGATGGGGCAGTCTACTTCCAAAAAAAAATTTACCACCTTGGAAACTCAATTGGAGGGTTGCTATGAGTCAGAATCTACTTGATTGCAGTGGATTTGGTTGGTTTGTTTGTTTACCAAGACCTATATCTACACAGGGAGCTCTGGTAGCATAGTGGCTAAAACACTTGACTGCTAACCAGAAGGCTGGCGGTTCAAACCCACCAGCCACTCCTCGGAAGGAAGGTTGGGCAATCCTACTTCCGTAGTGATACTGCCTCGGAAACCCAAGGAGGGGTCGCTATGAGTCGGGGCCGACTCGACGGCACACAACAACAACAACAACAACATATCTACACATCACCTCCTCTGGTCTCACCTCCATCCTTTCCCCTCCTCACTCACTGCTTTCCAGCCACCTGGCCTTTTTCTTGATCTGCTCACTCACCAAGCTCAGTCCTGCTTCGAGGCCTTTGCCTTTGTTATTCCCTCAGTTTGGAATGCTATTCCCCACATGCTCTGTTCCTGTCCTTACCTTTTCATGCAGGTCTGAGCTTGTGTCACTTCCTTGTAGAATCCTATCATGAAGATGCCATGTCATGCCCACACCAGTCTCTGTCACACCACCTTTTTTTCTTTTCTTCATAGCCGTTTTCACTCTCAGATATATTCTTGTCCTTTTAGAGGTTCATTGTCTGTCTTTCCCACCAAGAGGTAAATGTGAAAAGAATACCAAATCCATTGCCATGGAGTCAATTACGACTCATAGTGACCCTGTAAGATAGAGTAGAACCAACTCATAGGGTTTCCAAGGCTATAAATATTCACAGAAGCCGACTGCTATATCTTTCTCCCATGTAGTGGCTAGTGGATTCAAACAGCCAACCTTTTGATTTGTAGATGAGCACATTAACCACAGCACCACCAAGGCTCCTTGCAAAAAGAATACCCAAACTCATCAAGTTGATTGCAACTCACAGCAGCCCTCTAGACAGGATAGAACTGCCCCATAGAGTTTCTGAGGCTGTAAATCTTTATGGAAGCAAACTGTCACATCTTTGTCCAGGAGAGCAGCTGGTGTGTTTGAACTGCCAAGCTTTCAGTTAGCGGCAGAGAGCTTAACCACTGTGCCACCAGGGCTCCTATGCAAAAGCATAGGACAGGAAAAATAGTTTGGTGGTTTTTCAGAAAATTAAGTGTAGAATTACCATGTAACTCAGCAACTATTCCACTCCTGGGATTATACCTGTCTTAGTTCTCTAGTGTTGCTATAACAGAAATACCACAAGTGGATGGCTTTTACAAACAATTTCTTCTTTTACAGTTTAGGAAGCTAGAAGTCCAAATTCAGAGAGCCAGCTCTAGGGGCTGGGTGAAGGCCCCTCGACCTTGTGCTTCAGTTCTGCCCCTTATTCTAGGCCCACTGGAGCTAGAGGCCTTCTCTTAACTCATGTGACTGCTGGCTGCTGAGTCGATTAGACTCAAGATCAGCAGGTAAAATGGCAACACAACAGATCACTGGTTCAAATCCAGGAAGTAGAGATGAAGACTCAATCAAATGCAGTATCCAAATATGCCAAAAACCTGGAGACCTTTCCCAAAGTTTCTCCACATATACTGGAAGCAGGCCACATCCTGAAGGCAACTCCCCTCATCACTCAAAACCACAGCACAGCCAAGCTGACACACAGCCTTAATTATCAGAATACCCAAAGATGTGACAGCAGGAATGCAAATAGGCAATATGTCAGTGTTCATTGCAGCACTATTCACAATAGGCAAATGGTGAAAACAGCCTAAATGTCCATCAATAAATGAATGGATAAATAAAATGTGGTATAGTCATACAATGGAATACTATTTAGCCATGAAGAGAAATGAAGTCCTGATATATGCTACCACCTAGTGAACTTGAAAACATTATGTGGAGTGAAATGTTCATCACAAAAGGATAAATATTGTATGAGCTCACTTATATAAATTATCCAGAAGAGGCAAATGCATAGAGACTAAAGCTTATTAGTAGTTACTGGGGGACAATGGGAGAAGGAAAAGGGGACTCATTGCTTAGGGGACATTGTGCTTCTGTTAAGGGTGATGGAAAAATTTGAAAATGGGTGGTAGTGGTGGTTGTAAAACATGATGAATGTAATTAGTGTCATTGAATTATACATGTAAGAGATACAGAAATGACCAGTGCTTTGTTATATATAAGGAGCTCTAGTGGCGCTGTGGTAAGGCATTTGGCTGCTAACCAAAAGGTCAGCAGTTCGAACCCACCAGATGCTCCACAGAAGAAAGATGAGGCAGTCTGCTTCTGTAAAGATTTACAGCCTTGGAAACCCTATGGGGGTCACTATGAGCCAGAATCAACTCAATGGCAGTGGGTTTGGTTTTGTTATGTATGTTTTTACTACTATATATATGGGGGGGGGAAGAATAGAGACCTTATCTCTTGTTCACTGGTTTGTCACCAGCATTTAAAACAGTCTGTAGCACACAACATGAGTTTAATGAATATTGATAAATATTAGCTCCAGCTAATAGTAGAAGAAACTGAAACTTAGAGAGTATGTTAATTAGGATTGTGTTTGACAGTAAAGTATCAGACTACCCAACAAACACCCAGAAGTGGGTGGCTGCTGATATTAGTCCAATTGCTCAGTGACAGCCTCACAGACTAAGGAACTTACCATCATTCTGCCTAGCTTTTCTTAGAGCATTATTCTTAGTTTGCCCCTCATGGTCACAAAGTAGCTGCAGCTGCTCCTGACATCATTTGGTATTCAAAGCAGAAAGGAGGGGAGAAGGCAAAATTGTGATGTAGCTGAGTCAGTTCTCCTTTTATTGGGCCTTTTCATTCGCACTATGCTCCTCACCAGACTTCTACTTCCCATTCATTGGTCAGATCTATGTCACTTGCTACAAGGGAGATTGGGAAGTTGAGGTCTTCTAATTCCATTTAAGAGGAAAGCAAAGGAGGAGTGGGTTGAACAGGAGTGTTGAGTGAGCCAACCTCAGTTAAAGATAGGAGGTGACTTACACATGGCCACTGCACCTATAGATAGCAGAACTGCATTTGAACCCCAGTCTGTCTGACTCCATAGTGCATGCCCTGCCAGTCACACCCAGGTTTTTCCGCCCGACATCCAGGTCAGACAGAGCAGTCTAGAAGCTTCAGTAGAGCAGTACCAGAAATGTCATCCACTCTTTTGCCTTCCTCATGCAGTTCTCTCTCAGCTGGCCTTTCTTGATCATCTCCCAACATCCCCTCTTCATTCCATAACACACTCACCACCCTTGAGCCACTGATCCTACCTGATCTCTCCTCCTCTGCCCCTTTGCAATGTTGCTGTTTGCCCAGATCCCCTGTTAACCCTGCACAACTCTGCTCATCCTTCAAAGACCAGCTCAAACTTCACCTCCTGTAATTTTTCCCTGTTCTCCCTCAGTCATTTGGCGAGCACAGTGTGCCTGAGGCAATTCTAGGTGCTAGAGACCCAAAGTGAACAAGGGAAGCAAAGTCCTACTCTCACAGAAGGGGAGACAATAAACAAACAACAACAAATTAAATAAAATGATTTCATAGAGGGATGAGTGTGGTAACAAAAACCCAACAGAGTAATGTATGGGAAAGCAACTGTGAGGTCATGGTAGGCAGAATAATGGCCCCCCAAAGATGTCCACATCCTAATCACTAGAACCTATGACTATATTAGGTTGCATAGCAAAGAGGAATTAAGATTGCAGAAATTTGCTAATCAGGTGACCTTGAGCTGGAGAGACTGTCCTGCATTATCCAGCTGTGCCCAGTATCATCATTCTTTACTGTCAAACACAATCCTCATATGGAAGAGGGAGACAGAAGAGAGAGAACCAGTCAGACAGCAGTGTGAGTTCTCAGCCCAACATTGTAGGCTTTGAAGATGGAGGAAGGGGTCCAGAAGCCAAGGAATGCAAACAGCCACTAGAAGCTGGAGAAAGCACGGAAATGGCAGCATAGTGTCTAAGGCATTTGACTGCTAACCAGAAAGCTGGCTGTTCAAACCCACCAGCCACTCCTCAGAAAGAAGGTTGGGCAATCTACTTCTGTAGTGATACTGCCTTGGAAACCCAAGGAGGGGTTGCTATGAGTCGGGTCCAACTCGACAGCACATAACAACAACAACATAGAGCCTCCAGAAAGGAACGCACCTTGCTGAGATCTTGATTTTAGCCAAGTAAGATGCATTTCAGACTTCTGACCTCCATGACTTTAAGATAATAAATTTGTCTTGTTTGAAGGCACTAAGTTGGTGGTAATTTGTTATACCAGCCATCAGAAACTAATACAGGGGTGTTATTATAGTTAAAGGCATCTGAGAAGGTGACAATCAAGATGAATTAAGATGACACTTGAATCTTTTACATCTCTCTATTTTGAGTAGAGTAGTGGCATTTGACTGTTAACCAGAAGGCTGGTGGTTCAAACCCACCAGCCACTCCTCGGAAGGAAGATTGGGCAATCTACTTCCATAGAGATACAGCCTCAGAAGTCCAAGGAGGAGTTGCTATGAGTAGGAAATGACTCAACGGCAGTGAGTTTGTTTGTTTGTTTGTTTGTTCAAGTGATTCAGTAGTAGAGTTCTTGCCTTCCATGCAGGAGGTGGGGTTCAATTCCCAGCTAATGCACCTCACGCACAGCCACCACCCATCTATCAGTGGAGGTTTGGAAGTTTCTGAGATGCTGAGCAGGTTTCAGCAGAGCTTCTAGAATAAGACAGACCAGGAAGAAAGTCTAGCAATCTTCTGAAAATCAGCCAATGAAAATCCTGTAAAGCACAATAGTTCGATCCACAACAAATCATGAAGATGGTACAGGACCAGACAGTGTTTCATTCCATTGTGCATGGGGTCACCATGAGTCAGGGACCAACTTGCCTAAGGCACTTGACTGCTAATCAGAAGGCTGGCAGATCAAACCCACCAGCCACTCCTCAGAAGGAAGATGGGGCAATCTACTTCCATAGTGATACTGTCTCAGAAACCCAAGGAGGGGTCACTATGAGTCAGGTCCGACTCGACGGCACATAACAACATAACAACAACAACAATGTTGTTATATCTTTACTAACTTTGTTTGTAAGAACCTCAAAATAGAAACCCTAGCAGATTCACTTTTGCATGTCCATTACTTATCAGAGCAGGGACCAGGTCCTCAGTAATGTTTTCCCTCATAGCATTTTTGTTTTGTTTTATTTATTTTCTAAAATATAGCTCTGGTGGTACAGTGCCTAAGGCATTTGACTGCTAACCAGTAGGTTGACGGTTCAAACCTAACAGGCACTCCATGCAAGGAAGATGGGGCAATCTACTTCTGTTAAGATTTACCGCCTCGGAAACCCAATGGGGGTCACTATGAGTCGGAATCAACTCAATGCCAGTGGGTTGGGTTTGGTTTTGGTACAGCAAAGTTGGTATTTGTGTTCCTGTGTATGTCCACAAATATTAAAACACATGTAGAGTTGTGTAATAACCACAGTCAGGATACAGAACTGTTTCATCACCCCCATACAATTCCCACATGCTATTCCTTTACAGTTACACACTCCTCACACCCCTAAGCCCTGACAGCCCCTGATCTATTCTTCATCACTATAGCTTTGTCTTTTTGAGACTGTCACATAAACAAAACTACTCACTATGTAATCTTTTGAGACTGGCTTCTTTCACTCAGGAAACTGTCTTTGAAATTCATCCAAGTTGTTGCATCTATCAATTGTTTGTTCCTTTTTATTGTGGAGTGTGAATGTACTGTAGTTTATCTATTCACTCACTGAAGGGAATTTGGATTGTTTCCAGTTATTGGAAATTACCAATAAAGCTGCCATAAACATTTATGTACAGAATTTTGAGTTAGCATGCTTTTATTTCTCTAGGATAATAGCCAGGAGTGGAATTACTGGGTCATAGTGAGAATGGCCAGACTTTGTCTCACCTACTTTGGTCATGTTGTCAGAAGGGACCATTTCTTGGAGAAGGAAGTCCTGCTTGGTAAAGTAGAGGGTCAGTGAAGAAGGGGAAGACCCTCAATGAGATGGATTGACACAGTGGCAGCAATGATGGGCTCAAGCATATCAAGGATTATGAGGATGGCACAGGATGGGCAGTATTTCGTTTTGTTGTTCATTGGGTCTCTATGAGTCAGAGCCAACAACAGTGAGTATATGTTTAACTTTATAGAAAGTGTTGGCTGTGCCATTTTGTATTCCCACCAACAATGTATGAGAGCTTCAGTTGTTCTGCATCCTTACCAGCATTTAGCATTGTCAATTTTTTTTTAAATTTTATCCATCCTAATTGGTACATTGTTGTTGTTGTTGTTAGGTATTATTAATTCAGCTTCAACTCATAACAACCCTATGCACAACAGAATGAAACACTTCCCAGTCCCATGCCATCCTCACAATCCTTGCGACACTTGAGCTCCTTGTTGCAGCCACTGTGTAAATCCATCTTGTTGAGGGTTTCCCCTTTTTTGCCGACCCTCCACATGATATCCTTCTCCAGGGAATGGTCCCTTCTGACAACATGACCAAAGTAGGTGAGACGAAGTCTGGCCATTCTCTCTTCCAAGGAGCATTCTGGCTGTACTTTTTCCAGGACAGATTTGTTAGTTCTTCTGGCAAACCATATTATTTTCAGTATTCTTTGCCAAAACCACAATTCAAAGGCATCAACACTTCTTTGGTCTTCCTTATTTCCTGTCCAGCTTTCACATGAATATGAAGCAATTGCAAATGCCATGGCTTGGGTTAAACCAAAACAAAAAGGGAGCTCTGGTGGCATAGTGCCTAAGGCATTTGGCTGCTAACCAGAAGGCTAGCAGTTCAAACCCACCAGCCACTCCTCGGAAAGAAGATGGGTTAGGCTCACCTTATTCTTCAAAGTGATATCTTTGCTCTTTAACACTTTAAAGAGATCTTTTGCAGCAGATTTTCCCAGTGCTACACAGCATCTGATTTCTTGACATCTTCTGTGGATGTTAATTGTGGATCCAACTAAAATGAAATCCCTGACAACTTCAATCTTTTCTCCACTTATCATGCTGTTGCTTATTGGTCCAGTTGTGAGGATTTTTTGTTTTCTTTAGATTGAGGTATAATCCATATAGAAGACTGTAGTCTTTGATCTTCATCAGTAAGTGCTTCAAGTTGTCTTCACTTTCAGTATGCAAGGTTGTGTCATCTGCATATTGGAGGTTGTTAATGAGTCTTCCTCTAATCCTGATGCTGCATTCTTCTTCATATAGTCCAGCTTCTTGGATTATTTGCTCAGCATACAAATTTAATAAGTAGGTGAAAGGATACAACCCTGATGCACACCCTTCCTGATTTTAAAGCATGAAATATCTCCTTGGTCTGTTCAAATGACAGCCTCTTGATCTATGTACAGGTTCCTCATGAGCACAATTAAGTGTTCTGGAATTCCAATTTTTTGCAATGTTATCCATAATTTGTTATGATCCACACAAATGCCTTTGCATAGTCAATAAGACACAGGTAAACATCTTTCTAGCATTCTTGGCTTTCAGCTAAGATCCATCTAACATCAGCAGTGATATACCTTGTTCCATGTCCTCTTCTAAATCTGGCTTGAATTTCTGGAAGTGTCCTGTCAATATACTGCTGCAAATGTTTTTGAATTATTTTCAGCAAAATTTTACTTGCATGCAATATCAATGATGTTGTTCAATAATTTTCACGTTCTGTGGGGTCATCTTTATTTGGAATGGGCACAAATACCAATCTCTTTCAGTCAGTTGACCAGGTAGCTGTCTTTCAAATCTCTTGGCATAAATGATTAAGGACCTCCAGCGCTGCATCATTTGTTGAAACATCTCAGTGGGTATTCTGTCAGTTCCTGGAAACTTGTTGTTCACCAATTCCTTCAGTGCAGCTTTGACTTCTTCCTTCAGTACCACTGGTTCTTGATCATATGCCACCTCCTGAAATGGATGAACATAGACCAATTCTTTCTGGTACAGTGATTCTGTGTATGCCTTCCTTTTGTTTTGATGCTCACTGCATCATTCAATGCAAGCTGCTTCCATAGTGATGTAGTTGTTGTTGTTGTTAGGTGCCGTCGAGTCATCACCAACTCATAGCAACCCTATGCACAGCAAAAGGAAACACCACCCTGTCCCATACCAGCTCTGTGATCCCTGCTGTACTTGAGCCCATCGCAGCAGCCACTGTGTCAGTCCATCTCATTGAGGGCCTTCCTCTCCTTCATTGACCCTCCACCTTACCAAGCATGACATCCTTCTCCAGGGAATAGTCCCTTCTGATAACATGACTAAAGTAGGTAAGATGAAGTCTAGCCATTCTCACTTCCAAGGAGCATGTTGGCTGCACTTCCTCCAGGACAGATTTGTTAGTTCTTTTAGCAGTCCGTGGTACTTTCAGCATTCTTCGCCAGCACCACAACTCAAATGCATCAATTCTTCTTCAATCTTCCTTATTCATTGTCCAGCTCCCACATGCATATGAGGCTATTGAAAATATCATGGCTTGTGTCAGGTGCACCTTAGTCCTCAAGGGACATCTTTGTTTCTCACCACTTGAAAGAGATCCTTTGCAGCCAACTTGCCCAGTGCCATATGTCATCTGATGTCCTGACTGCTGCTTCCATCGGTGTCGACTGTAGAAACAAGCAATGTGAAGTCTTAAACAACTTCAATCTTTTCTCCATTTATCATGATGCTACTGATAGGTCCAGTTGTGAGGAATTTTGCTTTCTTTATTGAGATGTAATCCATAAAATAAGCCAGGAAATGACAGACCAGAGTGGCAGGGATCTCAGGTAAGGGGAAGGATACAGGCCCCACTCCTAAGAGGCAGGAAGCAGGAGAAAGAAAAGCCTGGGAGGACAGACAGAGTGGCAGGGATCTAGGTAAGGGGAGGGACACAGGCCCCACCCCCAAGAAGCAGGAAGCAGAGAGGTTTAGAACAGCTAAGGGAGACAAACTTGTCTGTAAGTTTGTCCTACTGTGATGGCTTGTATGTTTCTGTGAGGCTTGAGGCTGTGGCACCAGTGTTTCAAGTGCCAGCAGGGTTGCACATGGTGCATACGTTTCAATGCAGCTTACAGAGTGAGACAGACTAGAAAGAAGGAAGAAGCCATCCACTTCTCAAAGAATTGGCCAGAGAAAACCTTATGAATAGCAGAGAAATACTGTCTGATACATTACTGTGCAACTTTATGAATATGGCTGGAAATAGTGTCCATAGTGATACTGACTCAGAAACCCAAGGAGGGTTTGATCCAACCCAACTTGATGGCAGTGAGTTTGGAATTTTGGTTTTTGCATCATTCAATACTTTGCTAATAGAATCTTTCAATATTGCAACTCAAGGCTTGAATTTTTTTCTTCAGTTCTTTCAGCTTGAGAAATGCTGAGTGTTTTCTTCCCTTTTAGTTTTCTAACTCCAGGTCTTTGCACATTCTATTATAATACTTTATTTTGATCTCTGAAGCTGCCCTTTCAAATCTTCCATTCAGCTCTTTTACATCATCATTTCTTCCATTTGCTTTAGCTACTCTCTGTGCAAGAGCAAGTTTCAGTGCTTTCTGACATCCATTTTGTTCTTTTATTCCTTTCATGTCTTTTTAAGGGCCTTTTGCTTTCTTTGTGTATGATATTCTTGATGTCATCCCACAACTGGTCTGGTTTTCAGTTATTGGTGTTCAATGCATCAAATCTATTCTTCAGATGATCTCTAAATTCAGGTGAGAGGTAATCAAATTCATATATTGGCTCCATGGACTTGTTTTAATTTTCTTCAGCTTCAACTTGAACTCGCATATGAGCAATTGATGGTCTGTTCCACAGTCAGCTTTTGGGCTTGTTTTGACCAAATATCTTGAGCTTCTCCATCATCTCTTTCCATGGATGAAGTTGATCTGATTCCTCCTGTGTATTCCATCTGGTGAGATCCACATGTATCGCCACTGTTTATGTTGTTGAAAAAGTTATTTGCAATGAATGTCATTAGTCTTGCAAAATTCTATCATGTGATCTCTGGAGTCATTTCTATCACCAACTACATTTCTGTTTTCCAACTATTGGTGCTTCTTGTTTCCAAGTTTTGCATTCCAATTACCTGTAATAATCAATACATCTTGATTGCATGTTTGGTCAATTTCAGACTGCAGAAGTTGGTTAAAAAAAAAAAATCTTCAGTTTCTTCATCTTTGGTTTTAGTGGTTGGTGTGTAATTTTGAATAATAGTAGTAGTAACTGGTTTTCCTTGTGGGTGTATGGATATTATCCTATCACATACAGGATTGTCTTCAGGATAGATCTTGAAACATTCTTTTTTTTTTTTTTTTTTTACAATGAATGCAACACCATTCCTCTTCAAATTGCCATTCCTGACATAGTAGACCATATGGTTGTCTGATTCTAAATGGCCAGTACCAGTCCATTTCAGCTCACTAATGCCTAGGATAGGAGCTCTGGTAGCATAGTGGCTAAAAGCACTTGACTCCTAACCAGAAGGCTGGTTGTTCAAACCCACCAGACACTCCTCGGAAGGAAGGTTGGGCAATCCTACTTCCGTAGTGATACTGCCTCGGAAACCCAAGGAGGGGTCGCTATGAGTTGGGGCCGACTCGACAGCACATAACAACAACAACAAGAACAATGCCTAGGATATTGATCTTTATGCATTCCATTTTATTTTGACAACTTCCAATTTTTCTAAATTCATATTTCATACATTCCAAGTTCCAATTATTATTGGAGATTTGGAACCATTTCTTCCCATTTTGAGTTGTGCCCTATCAGCAAATGGAGGTCCCAAAAGCTTTACTACATTCACATCCTTGAGGTCAACTCTGCTTTGAGGAGGCAGCTCTTCCCCAGTTGTGTTTTGAATGCCTTCCAACCTGAAAGACTCATCTTCCGGTACTATATCACACAATGTTTCAGGGCTGCTTATAAAGTTTTCCATTGATAATCAGACAACGTTTCAATGTTATTCATAAGTTTCACTGGCCAGTTTTACAGAAGTGGATGGCCCAGTCCTTTTTCCTACTTTGCCTTACTCTGGAAGCTCCACTGAAACCTGTTCACCATGGGTGACCCTGCTGGTATTTGAAATACTGATAGCATAGTTTCCAGCCTCACAGCAACACACAAGCCACCACAGACGAGTGATGGAATTGGTATGTAGTTGTAACTTGTTGCTTTAATGGCTAATGATATTGAACAATTTTCTTGTGCTTATTTAGCATCCCTATAGCCTCTGGTAGCATAGTGCCTAAGGCACTTGACTGCTAACCAGAAGGCTGGTGACTGCTAACCAGAAGGCTGGTGGTTCAAACCCACCAGCCACTCCTCGGAAGGAAGGTTGGGCAATCCTACTTCTGTAGTGATACTGCCTCGGAAACCCAAGGAGGGGTCGCTATGAGTCGGGGCCGACTTGACGGCAAATAACAACAACAACAACATATCCTCTGATGAAGTGTCTGTTCAAGTTTTTTGCCTGGTTTTTAATTGGTTATTTGTTTTCTTATTGTTGAGTTTGGAAAGTTCTTCATATATACGAGATACAAATTCTTATATGATTTGCAAATATTGTCTCTAAGTCTGTAGCTTGTCTTTTTATTCTTTTAGCAGTATCTTTCTGAGTAGAAGTGTTTTATTTTGATGAAATGCAATTTATTTGGATTGTGCTTTTAGGATCATGTCTAAGAACTTTTGCCTATTCCTAGGTCACAAAGATTTTCTCCCAAAAGTTTTATGTTGTTGTTATTAGGTGCTGTTGACATAGCTCCGACTCTTGGAGACCCTATGTACAACAGAATGTAACACTGCCTGATCTTGCACCTGCCTCACAATGCTTGCAATGCTTCTATACCTGAGCCCATCATTGTAGCCACTGTGTCAACCAATCTCATTGAGGGCCTTCACCTTTTTCTCTGACCCTTCACTTTACCAGGCATGATATCCTTCTCCAGGGAATGGTCCCTTCTGACAACATAACTAAAGTAGGTGAGACAAAATCTGGCCATTCTCACTTCCAAGGAGGATTCTGGCTGCACTTCTTCCAGGACATATTTGTTAGTTCTTCTGGCAGTCCATGGTACTTTCAGTATTTTTCACCAACACCACGAGTCAAAAGCATCAACTCTTCCTTGGTCTTCCTTATTCATTGTCCAGCTTCCATATGCATATTAGGTGATAGAAAACACCATGCCTTGGGTTAGGCACACCTGAGTCTTCAAAGAGACATCTTTGCTATTCAGAACTTTAAAGAGGTCTTTTGTAGCAGATTTGCCCAGTGCCATATGACATCTGATTTATTAACTGCTGCTTCCATTGATGTTGATTGTCGAACCAAGTAATATGACAACTTCAATCTTTTCTCCATTTATCATGATGCTGCTTATTGGTCCAGTTGTGAGGATTTTCATTTTCTTTGTGTTGAGGTATAATCCATACTGTAGACTGTAGTCTTTAATCTTCATCAGTAAGTACTCCAAGTCAAGAGTTTTTAAAAGTTTTATAGTTGCGCATTTTACATATAGAGCTATGATCAATTTTTTAATTAGTTTGTGTAAAGTTTGAAGTTGAGATTCATTTTTTTGCCTATGAATATATTCCATTTTAATTTATCTATTGTGTTTTTTACTACATCTCTTTGTATAGTTTTTTTTTTTTTTTTTCTTTCCCTGATTGGTACAGTTTATTTGACTTTAGATTTCACTGACATATATGCGTAACTGTAGTGATAGCTTAGAAATGAATGCTTATCACATCAAAAAGATATTAGAATTGATGCATATGTGTTCTTTTTGGTTAGCTTGAGCTAGCTCAAACTCATGGCTACCCTATGTATAACAGAATAAAATGTTGCCTGATCATGAACCATCTTTGTGGGTCATTGGTATGTTTGCAACCATTGTTGTGGTTATAATGTATATGTAATAGGACAAAGGTGGATTTTTGGAATGTTCACAGTCTTTCCACCTTTCCCTAATCCTCTATGGAGGATTTCATAATTGGCACAACTGCCTTCTCTCTTCTGGAAAAAACCAAGGATAAAGAAAGGAATTGTGAGGGAGGGAAAGACCTAGAAAGGACTGAATGTTACAAGGATGAGAAAAATTCTAAATAAAATTTAGAAGGAAAAATTTTGTAGTACATGTGAGGGAAATGGGTAGAAAAGAAAAAATAAAGTGTTAAGGTTTCCATGGAAATTGTGTCTGATCCCCATCTTATAGGATTGTTGTTGTTTTCTGCCTTTGAGTTGACTCTGACCCACAGTGACCTCATGTATAACAAAATGAAATATTGTCCAGTCCTGTGTCATCAAGATTGTTGGTACACTGTTGTAGCCACTCTGTAGTTTGAGTAACTTCCAACATAGGGGCTCATCTTCCAGCACTGTATAGATTTTTTTTAGTGATTGTTCTAGGGGTTATGGATGGGCAGTGTTTTATTCTGTTGTAAATAGTCATTATAAGTCAGAGCTGATTCAATGACACCTGACAACTAGGAGTTATAGTAGACATACTTAACTTTCCCAGTCTACATAGGATTAATATTTTACCACTTCAAGTAGAATGTAAAAGCTTTACCCTCTCCCCCTTTTTATATTGTATTTATCTTCTATGTTACATCTATATCCATTGAAAATTTCATCAGATAATATTATATATATATTTTCAATCATTAGACATATTTAAAGAACTTAACAGGAGAAAAGTAATCTATTATACTACCTAAATATTTATCATTTATTTTGTTCTTTCTTTATTTCTGATGTTCCACATTTCTTTCTGTTATTATTTCTCTTCATTCTGAAAAACTTTTAGCAATTCATTTAGTGCAGTACTCCCAGCAACAAATTCTCTTAGTTTTCTTCATCTGAGAATGTCTCTACCTTACCATCATTCTCAAAGAATATTTTCTCTAGGTAAAGAATTTTGATTTAGTTTTTTTCTTTCAGCATTTTAAAAATGCTGTTCAACTTCCTTTTGGCCTTCATGGTTTCTGATGAGAAATCATTATATGTAATGGGTCATTTTTCTCTGGTTGCATTCCAGATTTTTTATTTTGGCTTTATTTTTCAGTAGTTTTATTAAAATGATTCCTGGCATAGATTTCTTTGTGTTTATCCTGTTTTGGGGTTCACGGACTTTTAAAATCTGTAGGTTTATATTTTTCACCATAATTGGGAAGTTTTCGACCCTTATTTCTTCAAATATTTTTTCTGGACTCTTTTCCTTCCCAGAATGCAATGACATGAGTTATTGGATTGCTAAATGAATTGCTAAAATTTCTAACACTCATGTGTTAGACCTTTTGGTATTGTCCCTAAGGCTCTGTTCTCTTTTTTTCCTCAATATTTTTCTGTTACCCAGATTGGCTAACTTCTATTCATGTATCTTCAAGTTCTGACTATTCCCTCTATCACCTCCATTCTGCTATTAAGCCCATTCAGTGAGTTTTTTTTTTTATTTCAGTTGTGTTTTTCAATTCTAAATTCACATTTCATTCTTCTTTATGTCTTACATCTATTTGCTAAGACTTTCTGTCTTTTTGTTCATTTCCAGAGTATCTTCCCTTACAAGTTGGGGTATTTATAATAGCCACTTTAAATGTCTGTTTGCTATCTCAGCACTGATGTCTGTTGGTTGTCTTTTCCCAAGCAAATTGAGATTTTCCTGATTCTTTGTACATGGAGTAATTTTGGACTGTATTTTAGATGTTTTTACATTCTGTTTTGAGACTCTGGGTCTTATTTAAATTCTATAGAGAATGTTGATGTTTTTTCTTTTACCAGGCAACTGAACAACCAGCCTTCTGTGGGTTGTGGTTTTAATATCAGTTCAATTTTTAAAGTTTTTTGGATCTTTCCTACATGTACATCATCTTATGGCCAATCTGGTGATTATAGTTTAATCCTCAAGTCTATGTATGCTATTTAAGGTCAGATTCACTTATGTACAATTGGGGTGAGCCCAAGATTCCATAAACAATTTAAGGGGTCACTTTCCCAATCTCCTTCCTTACTATGATCTCCCCTGTACTTTTCAGCTCACTGAATTCCCTTTTCCCAGTTCTCAAACCAGAAAGCTGGGACTTTATTTATTCTGCTTTCTGGTGACGTAGTGCCTAAGGTATTTGACTGCTAACCAGAGGGCTGGCGGTTCAAACCCACCAGCTACTCCTCAGAAGGAAGATTGGGCAATCTACTTCCGTAGACATACCGCTTCAGAAACCTAAGGAGGGGTCACTATGAGTCAAATCGACTAGAAGGCAGTGAGTTTGGTTTTTGATTTTGGCCACACACTTCCTATGACTGCCTGCATGGAACCCAAGAAGCAGAGAGAGAAAAGCAGGAGGGGTTTGCCCCACCCTCATGGACCACAAAACTAGTAAGCCAGTTGCTGTCGATTCAATCCCAACTCATGATGGCTCCATGTGTGTCAGATGGCTGGTTATTCAGAAGGAGATTTCCAGGCCTTTCTTCTGAGGCACCTTCTGGTTAGCAGCCAAGGCATTAATCATTTGCACCATCCAGGGACAACGACTTATAAATAGTAAGAGACAAGAGTCCATGACAAGAGTCGTGGACAGCGACTCTTCCAATTGGAGAGGAAGGCTCTTTCCCTCAGAACTTTTGGCTCCTGCCACCTCCCATTGCTTCTGCCACATGATTGTTTGAGAGCTGAGGTGAGAAAGTGAAGAAAAGAGAAAAGAAGAAAGAAAAGAAAAACAGGGGACTTCTGCACCAGAGAGCTTTTCCTAGAAGTTCCCTCCCTTGGCTCTAATACCCACTTCCAGGTTTCAGGCAGCATTGGATTCCACTCAGGAGATACCAGAGGGAAAAATTACTAAACTTAACTGCCAATTTGGTGTTTGATATCTGGTCTTCCTTCAGAATCTTTAAATAGCTAATCCACTTAAGCTAGATGCAGTGGGAGAGTCAAGGTGAAGTGTATTTATTTTGTTTTATCTGCAACCAGAACTTCCTCAGTAATTTTTTCATAAATATGAGGTATGCATACACACATGGTGCTAAAGGCACTATTTAGTGAGCACCCATTATGCTGGGCACATGAGCAATGTTTATGCTCACAGACTTATGCTCAGGTGGCTAAGGGTTTGAACTCAACTGTCTGGCGCCCTCTCTCTAATGTGCGATATCGGGCATCACGTTCAGATTGAATGTATGCAATCCTCAGTTTCCTGTCTGTGAAACAGGGACAATCATAGCAGTTTTGTTAGGATGAGACAGAATAATGTCTTGGGACCTGGCACACAGTAAGTGCTCAAGAAATGATAACTACACTTGGTGTTACTACCCACAGCAGTTTTTTGTTATTGTTGTTGTTGTTCCGGGCAGAGTCTTGGAGTTGCAAGTGACTGGGATGGAGTCTGTCTATATTATGCAAAAAGGTAAGGTATATTGGGGGCTCCCGGAATCCCTGGGAGGGTGACGGCCCAGGCTTAAGAGCAACAGTGACCGAAGGCTAGGGTAGAGTTCACAGCTGAGCTCATTCCTGACCCCATAGGGAGACATAGCCTCCCCTGGGCTTCTACTGTGAGAGGCAGAAGTCACCACAGCTCCTTTCCTTAGGACCACACTCAGTGGGGACCTTTCCAGAGGGACTGACAAGCAAAGGGGTGTGGATTCTGGAAGACCCTACCTCAAAAAAAAAAAAAAAAACATAAAACCCTCCTTTCTCTTACTATTTATAAATTAACCTAACCTCTCTCTGCATCTATTTTATAGGTTTCCCACCTGTAGAATAAGGATAATAATATTATGAACTGAAAATTTCATCCAATAATGTTGGTAAAAGACTATAACTCAGGACCAGGCATGGAGCTAGTCTTCAACATAAAACATGATTATTATTACATGTGGCTACTCAGACAATCATCATAAACCCCTGGGTGTTATTGACCCTGCTTTCCTGGGTGGAGAAACTTACAAGGGTGCAGGGATTTGGCGAAGGATGCACCATGGCTTTGGACTAAGCACTGGGGATTGACTTTAAAACAAGCCTGACTTTTCAGGGGTGGGGGGCAGTCAGAGGGCCACCAAGAGTGGAACAGGCACCCTGTGTGTATAGCTGAAGAGAAGAAATAATAGCCACAAGAGGGATGGCATTCAGGGATGTTTTGTACAGAAGGAGGATGTGGGCCACTCCTCCACTTGGGGTCCTAGCATGTGCAAAAATGTATCAACCCTCAACCTGCCATCCAACCACTCCCAGTGACTTCTGTCCTCATCATTGCCCCACCCCAAGTGTCTGGACTCCTCTAGATGGCCCCAATCTCTGCCCCCTATGTCCTCCCCACAAGGAGTCCTTGGCCTGCATGTCTTGCTATGTGTTTTTCTCATGAAAAACATCAGCTATTTGGATGAGACTGTCAAGATGAGAAAACTGTTTATGAACGCATTCGTGTGTGTTCGTCCTGGCAGCAGAAGTGTGATGGGGTCCCCACAGGGTCTGTGGGTCATGGGGATCGGCAGAAGCAGCCCTGAACAGACTGGACACACTAGTCCTACCTGGCATGTACAGCTGGGCCAGAGCAGGGACAGGGCTAGGCTGCCAGTAGGACAAGAAGGCTGGGGCAGGGAAAACAGAGGGATTGAGTAGGACTGTGGTGGGGCAGGAGGGGATGGTGCCACAGTTGGCACCTCATTTTCTTTTTCTTTTTTGCCTCCACTTAAGAAAAAACTGTAATGAGAACAGCCTATGGATCGGCAAGATTGATTGTGTCATTCTGGCCTTTGAGGAAAGAAGTGGGAAAAAATCAAATTATCGGACAGGGTCCTCTTAAGAAGCTGCTGCTTTAATTTATTTTCTTATATTTTGTCAATAGCTGTTGTTTTTTTTCTTAAACAAGTGCTGCACTTTATAAATGGCTTTTACTTGGGCAAAACAAACACAGTCATTTCATACTTTTCCTTCCTTCTAAAACTTACTTGAATGTAGTAAGTGGCTATGTTGGGCACACAGGGCCTGAGCACCACTCAGAAGGCAACCGGTGGCTTTAGAAGAACCCCAGGGTAGGGGAGTGGGGAAAAGAAGGGGGCTGGACAGAGCAGCAGGCCTGTCACAAAGATGAACACCTGAGACCATGCAGGCTTCTGGCAGTGCCAGAGTCACCCAGTTGGGAGGGGGGCTTGCTTTTTAAAAACACAGAGAAGAGTCTGATTCTGTAGGTCTGGAAAGGGTCCCTGGCTTCTGGGTTTTTTTTTATTATTATTATTATTAGGATTTGGGTGAAGATTTACAGAGTAAATTCACTTTTCATACAGCAGTTCACATATACTTTGTCTCATGTCATTGACCAAAATTTACAATGCAGCAGCTCCCCTCCCACTTCCTCCCCATAGTTACCTCCTCCCAGTGTCCATCCCTTCATACTCTTCTGCACCCTGAGAGGCCCATTGTCTGCCAACCCTGTATATGATCTTGGATACACTCTCCATTTAGACATACATAATTGTTTAGCTTGTTCACCCATCTATCCGTCCCTATACCCATGTTTGCTTTCATTGACAACTCAGTATTGTATTTGCAAAGGGGTTCATATTTGCTGTTTGTACTGCCCATGTAACTCTCTCTGTCTTTCTCATCCTCAATGCTGCCATATTGGTCACTCACATTTGGTACATTGCCTTTCTCTTCACCCAAATCAATATTTATCTCTATCTATCTAACAGCATTCCCTCCCCTTCCCTCCCACCCCTGGTAACCAACAAAGAAAATGTCCTCCAATAGATAAACCTTTCCTTAACTTTCACAATAACGGACTAATACAATATTTGTCCTTTTGTGACTGACTTATTTCGCTCAGCATAATGTCCTCCAAGTTCATCCACGTTATGTGGTGTTTTGCAGATTCTACATTATTCTTTAGCGTTGCATAGTATTCCATTGTGTGAATGTACCAAAGTTTGGTTATCCATTCCTCAGTTGTTGGACATCTAGGTTGTTTCCAAGTTTTGGCTATTGTAAATAGTGCTGCGATGAACATCGGCGTGCATATATCTGTTCTTGTTATGGCTCTCACTTCTTTAGGGTATATACCTAGTAATGGGATGGCTGGGTCAAATGGTATTTGTATTTCCAACTTTTGAAGGAATCGCCATACTGCTTTCCACAATGGTTGTACCATTTTACAGTCCCACCAGCAGTGTATGAGAGTCCCAATCTCTCCACAACCTCGCCAGCATTTGTTATTTTCTGTCTTGTTGAACTTTGCTACTAGTGCTGGAGCAAGATGGTATCTCATTGTTGTTTTGATTTGCATCTCTCTAATAGCTAATGATCGTGAGCATTTCTTCATATGTTTGTTGGCCGCTTGAATATCCTCCTTGGTGAAATGTCTATTCATGTCTTCTGCCCATTTTTTAATTGGATTGTTTGTCTTTTTGTTATTGAGGTGTTGGAGTGTTCTATAAATTCTAGAGATAAGTCCCTTGTCAGATATGTTATTACCAAATATTTTTTCCCAATCTGTAGGTTCTCTTTTGACTCTTTTGGAGAAGTCTTTGGAAGCACATAAACATTTAATTTTTAGAAGGTCCCAATCATCTGGCTTCTCTTCTGCTGTTGGTGCATTTTGAATTATGCTTGGTAGTCTATTTATACCAAATATTAGGGCCCTTAAGTTTGAGCCTAAATTTTCCTTGAGAAACTGTATAGTTCTAGGTTTCACATTTAAGTCTTTGATCCATCTGGAGTTTGTTTTTGTGTGTGGTGTGAGGTACAGATCTTGTTTCATTTTTCTGCAAATGGATCTCCAGTTTTGCCTGGCTTCTGGTTTAAAAAAAAAAAAAACTTGGGCAATTGGATAATAAAGCCCCTGACAGGCTTAAATCCCAGCTCCTCAACCTGCCATCCAACCACCCCTAGAGACTTCTGTCCTCATCCTCACCCCATGCCAAGTGCTCTGGAATTTTCTGGATGGCTGGAATCTCTGGCCCCTATGACCTCCCCACAAGGTGTCCTTGGCCTGCAATTTGGCCTTTTCACTTGGCAAAAAAAAAAAAAAATAGTTCAGCCTCATAAGCTTGGGCATGCATCACCATTCATTCATTCAGCTGTTTATTGAAAACATATCTATTCAGCACCCTTATATTTCAGACACCGTGCCTGGTGTTACAATGAGACAGAGAGAGAGAGAGACCCGCGAAGGAGGGAGACAGAGAGAGTGTGTGTGTTCTTGCCCTCCGGAATTCTACTGAACAGCAGGAGGTAGGATGGGGTAGTGGAGATTAGACTCATCTGGCCTCAACTGTGCCACACACGGAACAAAGATCTCAAACCCAAACCTTCCCTTGGCTCCTGTGTGAAGCAGGGACCACTAGGCTGGGGCCCCTTCTCAGTAGGGTTCCAGCCCTGTGTTGGCAACTAGCTTTTCAGGAGGAGCCAGAGAAGATGTATTTATATGGAATCTGTTCTTTAAATATGGACTTCCGGACTTTTTACACTAATCCACCCTTCGTGGGGCCCTTACAAAGCCTGCCTGCTTGACGCCCTCTGCTGCTGGGTCTCTGGGTCCCAAACCTTCTGGGATACCAGCTGTGGAGTTCCGAGCTTTCCCTAAGGGCCGGTAAAGTCCTGGTGTGGGGAAGGGTGGTAGATGTCCCCGCCTTCAAGGGGTGATTCCCCGATCGGTCACCTATTCCTGGTACCTGGATCCCCTTCGGGTCCTCGGGCTCTGTCAGATGCCTCCCTGGTAACCCCAGCCCCCCCCCCTCCGTCAGTTCGGCGTCCCGCTGGGTCAGCAGGAGCTGCGAGGTCCCCCTCCTGCTCCTCCTGGCCCCTTGGTTCCCGCCGCCACCCTGGAGGCTGGGCCCAGGCGGGTCTCTTTCCTGCGCCGCAGAGTCTCCTAGCAAGCCCGCGTCACCCGGGTCGCTCTGCGGACTTAAATAATAAATTGCAGCCGAGGGAGAAATTCAGCAATGCAGGCCGGGAGGGGTGTGCAGTGGCTGGAGCCTGGAACAAAAAAATTCGATGAGGAGCCAGTGAAGTGAGAAGGAGCAGCGGGTGCACACTCACGGGGTTGGGAGGCCAAGTAATTTACCAGAGCCCCACACTAACCTCCACCTCCAGCCTAGTCGGAGGCTGTACTGCGGCCTTCCTCGGTCTCCACCAGGCGTCTAGATGACCTGCCTCTTGCTCCTCACCTTCTCTGCACATCCAGCACGCAGACATTCCATCCAGCTCACCTTCCCAGGACTCCTTTCCCCATAATCCGTGGTCACACTTGCGTGGCGACCAGTACCCCTCAGACTGTTCCCACTCATCCATCGGTAATGGTGGTAATGGTGGTTCCTCTCCAAGCGTTCTTCCTTGTGCCCTTTCCTCCTCCCCTCTCTAATTCACTGAGACTCTCAGAGAGAACCCTAGGGGTCTGGGAGAGGGGGAGTGCCGGGAAGAAGTGTAACATATGCATGCCATAAGCAACATGCCCTGAGGGAGGTGTGGTGGGTCAAAGCTGGTTTCCCCTCAACGCACCTAGAGAAAGACCCTGGGCTGGGGAGAGGCCCAAGATGAGATACCTGGGAGGATTCTGCCCCTGCTAGAAGTGAAAAGCGAGGACAGCTGATGGGGTATGTGTGGAGTTTCTTCTGAGACAGGCCTGAGGAGCGGCTAGGCCACTCCCTTCCAGACTCCCACTCACCTGGGCCCCAGCCACCAAAGGGTGAGAAACCCTTTTACCAGGAGCGGTCTGGACAGACAGGCTTTGCTGCTAGCTCAGAGTCGCTATGCACCCTAACCAAAAAACCAAATCAATGCTGTAGAGTCTATTTGACTCACAGCCACCCCACCTTGGGTTTCTGAGGTGGTATCTCTGGTGGTGTAGTCCCAAAGGCATTTGACTACTAACCAGAAGGCTGGTGGTTCAAACCCACCAGCCACTCCTAGGAAGGAAGATTGGGCAGTCTACTTCCGAAGTGATACCACCTCGGAAGACCAAGGAGGGAAGACCAAGGAGGGGTTGCTGTGAGTCAGATCTGACTCAACCGCAATGAGTTTTTTTTTTTTTTTTTTTTTTTTTTTTTTTTTTGGTTTATTTCTACGGAAGTAGATTGCCCAATCTTCCTTCCCAGGAGTGACTGGTAGGTTTGAACTGCCAGCCTTCTGGTTAGCAGCCAAACGCCTTAGGCACTATCCCAGAGGCAAAACGTTTGCCTTGAAATGAAAGAGACACTAGAGTGTCCCCAGAACATGACCCAGAGATCCTAGACATCAGGAAGGGGCATGCATCAAGGAACAAACTCTGGACCAGGTGCCCACAGGACTAGAGATTTCAGTAGGAGCTTCTGTGGGAAGCCAGGGAACTCTGAGAATGTGGATGCAGCATGGGTGCCAGTGCACCTGGTGAACACAACCCCCACTCAAGGCGGGGTTGACCCTCCATGCCTCTCATCTTAATTGTATCCCTGGTCAGAAGGAGGAGAGTCATGAAACTGACTGAGGAGACTGGGGAGACATTGATCGAGAAGACATTGACCAAGAACACCAGACTAAAATTATAACAAATTTATTATAAAGGAGCCCTGGTGGGGCAGTGGTTAAAGATTCAGCTGCTAACCAAAAGGTCAGCAGTTTAAACCCACCAGCCGTTTCACAGGAGAAAGATTAGACAGTCTGCTTCCATAAAGAGTCACAGCCTTGGAAACCCTATGGAGCAGTTCTACTCCATTCTCTAGGGTTGCTAGGAGTCAGAATCGACTCAATGGCAGTGTGTGTGTGTGTGTGTGTGTGTGTTTTAATGATAAAGGTGTGATGGTTAAGCATTTGGCTGCTAACTGAAAGGTGAGCAGCTCGAACCTACCTAACAGTTCTGTGGGAGAAAGATCTGGAGATCTGCTGCTGTAAAGATTACAGCCTAGGAAACCCTACAGAGCAGTCTACTCTATTCTATAGAGTTGCTATAAATCAGAATTTATTCAACGGCATACAGCAACACAAGAACACCTAAGAAGGGTTTTTGCACACTTGATTTTGTAACCATGGAGATTGCACTGGACTTGACAAAGATTCTCAGTAGGCTTTTGGTGTCCGGGCAGGGACTCTGCAAAGTGTCTGCTCCATGCTAGACCCTGTACTAGGATTGGGGTGCAGGAGTGAGCACGAGAGGCACTTGGGTGCCAGGATTTCAGGAGGAGGCAGTCCATACAAAAGAAAAAGTTCATTTCAGAGGGTGATAAACCAAAGTCACTGCCATTGAGTCAATTCAGATTCATAGTGATCCCATTTGGGTTTCCGAGGTGGTATATCTTTACTGAAGTAGATTGTCTAGTCTTCCTTCTACAGAGTGGCTGGTGGGTTTGAACTGCCAACCTTCTGGTTAGCAGTCAAATGCCTTAAGCACTACGCCACCAGAGCTCCTTTCAAAAGGTGATAAATGCTTAAAAAAAAAAAAAAAAAAAAAAAAACAGGCACCTGTAACAGTGCTTGAGGACTGCTCTGGAGGGCATGGGGAAGCCTCTCTGAGGAGGGGCCCCTGAGTCTCAAATAAGGGGAAGGAACTGTCCTGGGAAGATCGCAGGAGATGGCATTCCAGATGGAGGGAACACAGACACAGGGCCCAAGGTGAGGAGAGCAGAAATAGGAGGTCCAGAGGGCTGCAGCATGTTACAGCTGGGCAGTGGGATCTGGAAACCACCATGGGAGCTGCCTTTCATTTTCCCTGTAATGGGAAGTTGGGAAATGGGGAGTCAAGCAGGGAAGAGCTGTGATCTAATTTACTTCTTTTAAAAGATTGCTCTGGCCACAAGAGAGACTGTAGTGAACAGCACAGGCTGCTCTGGGGTCCCTGGCTTTCTTGGATGCTGCCTGAGCCAGCATCCCCTCTAGCCTTAGAGCTTCACTGGCCTTGCCTGGAGCCCCTAGCCTACTTCATGGGCGTGACACCATCTTGTCATCACTAAGCCCTCAGCCACACCACACAACGAAGAAAACAGAAACTTAATTTGCTGGGAATCAAATCTTTCCAGCAACAAGCCTTGGTCTCCTTTTGCTCTTCTCACTTCCCTCCAAATATTTCCTGTTGTCCTTTTACCATTTCTGAGTCCTTCCTTTCCTTCCTCTGATTATTTTTTCATCTTCTCCTTTTTCTCTTCTGATTCATTCACTCTTTTCCCCTCCTGTGGTAGTTAAGGTTTTGTGTCAACTTGGATCACCTCCTATCTGTGAGCAGCTAAATAGTTCCCTTCAGGGTGTGGCCTACTTCTAGTATATAAGGAGAAACTTTGAGAAAGGTCTCTAGCTTTTTGGCACAACTGGATCCAGAATTTGGCTGAGTCTTCATCTTCATTTCCTGGACTTCAACCAGTGGCCTGTTGTGTTGCTTACCAATCTTGGAATTGTGTCATTTTACCTGCCATCCTTGGGTTGGTCAGCCTTAGCAGCCAGCAGCTGCATGAGTTAAAAGAACCCTCTAGCTCTAGTGGGCCTGGAAGAAGAAACAGAGCTGAAGCTCAATGTTGAGAGACCTTCACTCAGCCCCTGGAGCTGGCACTCTCAATTTGAACTTCTAGCCCCTTAAACTGTAAGAGAAAAAATCCTGTTTGTTAAAGACATTCACTTGTGGTATTTCTATTATAGCAGCAATAGAGAACCAAGCCACCACTCCGTCTGTCAGTTTGTCATACTATGGTGGCTTGCATGTTGCTGTGAAGCCAGAGGCTATGCTGCCAGTATTTCAAATACTAGTAGAGTCACCCATGGTGGACAGGTGTCAGGGGAGCTTCCAGACTAAACAGACTGGGAAGAAGGAAGGGACCATCTACTTCTCAAAGAACTGGCCAATGAAAACCTTATGAACAGCAGGGAAACGCTGTCTGATATATTACTGGAGAACTTGTAAATAGCCTTGAAAAATTGCCTGATATAGTGCCAGAAGATGAGCCTCTCCAGTCAGAAGGCACCCAAAATATGACTGGGGAAGAGCTACCTCCTCCAAATGGAATCAATCTTAATGATGTGGATGGAGTAAACTTCCATTTACTAATGGGGCATGACTCAAAATGGAAAGAAACAGTTGCAAATGTGCATTAATAATCAGAATGTGGAATGTATGAAGTATAAATGTAGGAAAATTGGAAGTTGTCAAAAATGAAATGGAACACATAAAGATCAATATCCTAGGCATTCGTGAGCTGAAATGGACTGGTTTTGGCCATTTTTGAATCAGATAATCATATGATCTAGTATGCCAGGAAAGACAAATTGAAGAGAAAGGGTGTTGCAGTCATTGTCACAAAGAATGTTTCAGATCTATTCTGAAGTACAATGCTGTCAGTGATAGGATAATATGCATAAACCTAAAAGGAAGACCAGTTAATACTACTATTATTCAAATTTACACACCAACCACTAAAGCCAAAGGTGAGGAAACTGAAGATTTTTACCAACTTCTGTAGTCTGAAATTGATCAAACTTGGAATCAAGATGTATTGATTATTACAGGTAATTGGAATGCAAAAGGTGGAAACAAAGAAGAATCACCAGTAATTGGAAATTATGGCTTTGGCAATATAGAAATGACTCCAGAAATCACAAGATAGAATTTTGCAAGATCAATACCCTTTTTCAATAACGTAAACAGTGGCTATACATGTGTACCTATGCCAGATGGAATACACAGGAATCAGATCAATTATATCTGTGGAAAGAGGTGATGGAGAAGCTCAATATGTTTGGTCAAAACAAGGCCAGGAGCTGACTGTGAAACAGACCATCAGTTGCTCACATGCAAGTTCAAGTTGAAGCTGAAGACAATTCAAAGAAGTCCACAAGAACCAAAATATGACCTTGATTATATCCCACCTAAATTTAGAGACAATCTGATTTGATGCATTGAATACCAGTGACCGAAAACCAGATGAACTGTGAGATAACATCACAAACATCATCCATGAAGAAAGAAAAAGGTCATTAAAAAGACAGGAAAGGAAGAAAAATGGATATCAGAAGAGACTCTGAAAATTGCTCTTAAATGGAGAGTAGCTAAAGCAAATGGAAGAAATGACAAGATAAAAAAGCTGAGCAGAAGATTTCAAAGAGTAGCTTGAGAAGACAAAGTAAATTATTATAATGAAATGTGCAAGACCTGGAGTTAGAAAATCAAAAGGGAAAAACAAAACCCAAAGGGAAGTTATGATAACTTGTTGTTGTTGTTATGTGCCGTCGAGTCGGACCCGACTCATAGCGACCCCTCCTTGGGTTTCCGAGGCAGTATCAGATAGATTGCCCCATCTTCCTTCCGAGGAGTGGCTGGTGGGTTTGAACTGCCAGCCTTCTGGTTAGCAGTCAAGTGCCTTACGCACAATGCTACCAGAGCTCAATCAATCACCTTGATGGAGTGGAGTGAGTTGTTGGACTAGGCTAGGGACTATGGTCACAGGGGACAGCAAGCTCAATTGGCATAATGTATTACACAAAGATATTGTTTTACAACCTACTTTAGTGGGTAGCTACTGGGTCTTAAAAGCTTGCGAGTGGCCATCTAGATGCAACATGGGTCTCTCCTTGTCCAGAGCAAAGAAGAATGAAGAAAACCAAAGATGCACAGAAACAATTAGTGTACGGGACTAATCAATTAGTCCACGGGACTAATTGTGATCTTCGGCCTATATGACCATGGGACCAGAAGAACTAGATGGTGCCTGGCTACCACTGTCAACCACTTGAAAAAGAATCAGTGCAGGAGATCCTGGATAGAGTCGGAGAACAATGTGGAACAAAATTCAAAATCTTAAAAAAATACAAGGTTTACTGGTGTGATAGAGCCTGGTGAGACCTCCAAGACTATGGCCCTTAGTTATCCTTCAGGTCTGGAACTGAACTCACTCCTGTGGCTTCCAGTCAAACAATGGAAATGCATATAGGGTGAACATTTCCATCAGGTAGGTACACTCCTTAGAGTGATCAGTGGGAAAACAGAAGGCAATGTTTACACAGGGAGATAGCTCTGGGAGGCAGAAATGCAAAGGAAAGAAGAACACAGGGAAGTGGTAACTACAGGGAGGAAGTGGGAAGAGAGCTGTTACATTGTGGGGAATTGCAGTCAATGTCGTGAAACAAAATGTGTATGAACTGCTGACAGCAGCTGACAACAAAGACGTGCATGTGTAATATCTATGACAAATGTCACAGGACTCTCAGTTGCAAGTTGCAGAAACTTAAGCCAAATTAGTGTGGAATGGAATAGCTTCTATAACTGGAAAGTCCATGGGTAATCTGGCTTCAGCCATAGCTTGACCCAGGAATACAAACCCTGTTGGGGGCCCCATTTCTTTTCACCTCTCATCTCCACTTTGATGTCATTGTCAGATAAACCCATCTGTCATGGAGGTCCCCAGTAACTCCAGACTACATAGCCACTGCTCAGCCACCCAGTGGGGAGCCAGAGTCTCTTAGTCAATACTTACAACAAAAGGGTCAGGATACAGTCTTGTTGCCAGGCCTAGATCAGAGGCCAGGGTCAGTTCTGCCTGAGCCACTGGGAGAGGGAAGTGTCTCAAAAGATTCAGTAAGGAGGACAAATGCAGGGCTGACAGAAACAACAGAGCCACTTCGTTCTGGATGAAGACACAAAGGATCAGAGAGGACAGGGAGCTTGCCCAAGATCCCCAACTTGTTCTTGCTCCTGAGTCTGCTGGCTCCTCACCCAGTGCCTACACCAGGAACCTCTCTCCCTTGTGCCACCCTGCCTCCCTAGCCTCCTCCAGGCCTCTACTACTACCATCAGGTCCCCCTGGCCCTCTGGCCTGCTCCTTCCTCCCTCCTTCCCACCACCTTCCCTCCCAGGCCTCTCCCACACCTGCTAGCATCAATCACCAGGGTGGATCTAAGCACTTAGGAAGATGGGTGCCTTTGCTTGTCCCTCACATTGTGAGATGAGGGTCCTGAGTCTGGGCACCCTACGTGGGATAGCACATCCACGTAGGATGGTCATTATCCTGAATTAAGCTGAGGATTGAGCGTGTGAATATTCAGGCCACTAACTCATGTGTAAGGAGCTCTAGTGGCGTAGTGCCTAGGACATTTGACTGCTAACCAATAGGTTGGCAGTTCAAACTCACCAGCCACTCTGTGGAAGGAATCTTCCACAATCTACTTCCATAAAGATTTACCACCTCAGAAACCCAATGGGAGTGGCTATGAGTGGGAGGGAGCTCTGGTAGCATAATGTCTAAGGCACTTGACTGCTAACCAGAAGACTGGCGATTCAAACCTACCAGCCACTCCTCAGAAGGAAGATGAGGAAATCTATTTCCGTAGTAATACTGCCTCGGAAACCCAAGGAGGGGTTGCTATGAGTCGGGTTGACTCAACGGCACATAACAACAACAAGGAGTGGGAATCGACTTGATGACAGTGGTTTTTTTTTTTTT
>NW_006921953.1:486408-491625 GCF_000298275.1 Orycteropus afer afer | reverse complement strand
AACCAGAAGGCTGGCAGTTCAAACCCACCAGCCACTCCTCGGAAGGAAGATGGGGCAATCTACTTCCATAGTGATACTGCCTTGGAAACCCAAGGAGGGCTCACTATGAGTTGAGTCCAACTCAACTCGACAGCACATAACAACAGCAACATGCAAAAAAAGTACTTGTGGCCCATCAAGGGAATCAGATAGCTTGCTAATAATACAAATAAAATACATTGCACCCTTGTGTGGGTGGGACTATGCAAATAAAGTATATAGAACCCAAACAAGGGCATTGGCCAGTTTTCCATCCCACTGGGATTAAAAAACATTTTCAAAAAGGAGCTCTGGTGGTGTAGTGGATAAAGCATTTGGTTGCTAACCAGAAGGTCAGTGGTTCAAACCCATCACCTGCTCCAAGGGAGGAAGATGGTTCAATCTACTTCAGTAATGATTTACAGCCTTGGAAACCCAATATGGGTCACTATGAGTCAGAATCGACTCAATGGCAGTGAGGTTTTTTTTTTTTTTTCCCCCTTGAGGATTAAAAAAAAGAGTCAATTCCAAAGCAGAATGGAGACCATCAAGAAGAAGAGATTGGAGTGGAGTACTTTGGACCCAAGTTGCCTGCACTGGGAACCTCCTCTACCAGAGAGACAGAGAGAGCTGCAACACCAGAGAGACAGTGCGAGATGGTAGGAAGGTAAGAAGTGGTGGCAGAGAAGCACAAGCCGCAGAGGCAGCAGAACCCGGAGACCAGCAGGAGGCAGAGAGGTGGGCTTCCCAACCCACAGAGCCAGAAAGCTAAGTGCCTTTGGGCCAAAGGTTACTGGCAGAGTGCAGTGTCTCCAGGCACTTACCAGCTTAGATAAAAGAGCTTTGTAACACTTGCCCGAACAGGGCAGAGGCTGCACCATCCCAAGAGGCCCCAGGGGTGTGTGAGGGGGTGGGTCCAAGGACCAGAAAGAGGCTTGCTTATGGGCACAGCTGAGAAAAGTCTGTCCTGATCAAAGAACTGTATCTTGAGACATTTCTGATCCTGAATTATAGCCTATTATTTCCCTAATAAACCCCATAATTGTGAGTACTGTCTGTGAGTTCTCTGTGGCCATTGCAATGAATTATTTAATGCAGCAGAGAAGTAGAGAGTGCTGTGGGAGGGACGGTTGGTGTCAGAATTGGTAAAAAGGTTGGAGACTTGGAGGCATGTCTTACCACTGCCTCATGAGAATCAGCCTTGGACTATATTGTTCCTGATCCTTCTCCCACCTTGTGAAGTTAGAGGAAGTCAGACACTTCCACCACATCATTTTTACATCTGTGGAGCACAGTTCTCCTCAGACACACATAGGATTGCCAGAGTTAGAACAGAATCAACAGCAACTGGTTGGTTAGAGACCAGAGTTTATTAGTGGTTACTAGGCGTGGGAAGGAGGGGGAAAGAGGCAGTCATTGTTTAGGGGGCACTGAGTTTCTGTTAATGATAGTGGAATAATTCAGAAATGGATAGTAGTGATGGTTGTACAACATGATGAACTTACTATCACTAAAGACCCAGAAAAAACAAACTCACTGCCATTTAGTTAATTATGACTCAGAACAATCCTCAGGACAGAGCAGAACTGCCCCACAGGGTTTCCAAGGCTGCAAATCTTCACTGAAGCAGACTGCCTCATCTTTGTCTGATGGAACAGTGGGGGGTCTGAACTGCTGATCTTTTGGTTAGCAATCAATTGCCTTAACCACTGCACCACCAGTGCTCCTTAATCACTAAATGGCATCTTCTCTCAGGATAGAGATATTAGTCCCTACCAGGTCACTGCCTGTTGCCCACATTCCCTGAGAGGTCAACCTCAGATGCTGTCCCTGGATGGGTTCTTAACTCCATAAGCCTTGGCATTAATTTATCTATGCTGTGCTGGACTCTGTGGGCCTTTATGCTGCTGCAGGGAGCAAAGGCCCCTGGACAACCCCTCCATGTCCATGCTCCCCACCCCTGCCCTGGGTTGTCACCATCTACAGAGTTCGGTTTTACCTTCCCCCCACCTCCTTGGCCCTGCTGGTAGCTATCACACCTGCCACCAAGTGCCCCTCTGTGCCCTGCCTCGCTCTCCAGTCCTACCTGGGCCATACCACCATGGCCAGGATCATGTCCATTTGCCCTTTGCAACTGTTTGCTCTTTGCCTGTGTCACTGGAATCCTGTCCCCCACCCTTGTGGGCTCGTGCCTGGAGCTCTAGGGGTCTGTAAGAGTCAGCTCTCCTACCCCTTCTGCTGTCCTGACGCCCTGTTTTTGCTGTTCCCTCTCTGTCATCCACCCCTTGCCCAGGACACCCCAAACATGCACCATCCTACACTTTCCCTCACAGTTACCTGGGAGGCAGGAGCTGTTGCATGGCTGTTGAGAGCAGTTTGGCTCGAACTCCACAGCTGAAGACACTCAGGACCAGGATTTTGAACCATTTTGAGCCAGTTCAGTCATGGCTGATGAAGCAAAACTGGAACAGACCCAAATTTCCACTAACTGGAACAGGAAAAATTATAGGTCAAAGCCCTAGAATGAGAGACTTGGAAGAGGCAAAATGAGCCCTTTCAGGAACCTGATACAGGAGATTGGATTATTACCAGAACCGTGGAGAGTGACACACATTCAGTGTGACAGCTGGCTGCCACCTTTGAGCCGAGCACCGTTGTTTTTGACTCAGTCTGTCAAGATATTTGGTTGCTATGCAATGAGCACACTGCCCTTGTTTTCTAAGAAGGAGATTAAGTTTCTAGCAGGGCTTTGACCCATAATTTTTCCTGTTCAAGTTAATGTCCCAGTTCACCAACATTTTAAAAATTCAGGTCCATTTCGGTGCCACTATGTCAGCCATAACTTAACTAGGCTGAACCAGTTCAAAGCCGTGTTTTGGATGGCAATTGGGCAGTGTTCATCTGAAAAGCTGAAAATGCATAAACACCACCACCACCACCACCCACAATGAGTTCACTGCCTGTGGCCCCAAGAAAGACTTATCCATATGCCTATGAAGAGGGTAGGATGCTCCTATAGCGTTGTGACTGTGAGAAGGTGGAGGCCATCCAAATGTTCATCAAGGGACAACAGATAGCTGACGTGTGGGATGGTCATACAAAGGAGACCCACTTGGCAATCCCAGGAATGATCAAGACCACACGTACCAACTTGGACAGGGCTCAAAAACATACTGAGTGAAAAAGAAAAACAGAAGAAACTGAATGATACAGTATGATGCCTTTTAAGAAAGAAAAAAATCCATTCAAGAGTACTACCTCTTTTAGGGTATATCTATACATGTATTTTTAAAATATATACTTATAAAATCACGGGGAAAATGTATGTGTAGTTAAACCCTCAGGAGCTCTGGTAGCATAGTGCCTAAGGCACTTGACTGCTAACCAGAAGCCTGGTGGTTCAAACCCACGAGCCACTCCTCGGAAGGAAGGTTGGGCATTCTACTTCCGTAGTGATACCACCTCGGAAATTCAAGGAGGGGTTGCTATGAGTCAGGTCCAATTCGAAGGTACATAACAACAACAACACAGTTAAACCCCCTGTGAAATGGACTGACACAATAACCCAACAATGGGCTCAAGCATACTAATGATCTTGAAGGTGCAGAACCAGGCAATGTTTCCTTCTGTTGTACATGGGGTCACCATGAGTCAGAGCCAAATTGACAACTAACAACCACCACCACCACCACCTCTGGGGAAGGCTGTAAGGGGCTGAGATGCAGCTGGTAGTCACAGGAGGCTTTACCTGGAATGTTCTGATTTTCTCAAAAGGAGAACGGATTTTTGCATGACAAGTGTAATTTATCATAAGCAAAGACAGACAAAGAATTCCAACATCTGGGCCACAGGCCCCTTGGGCCAACTGTGCTGGGACCCTCCAAGCTCCCGCCCCCTTCCCCCTTCCACATCCCTGCTGTCATGTTCCCGCTTTCAGCCCTCCCCCAGCCCTCAGCCTCTCCTGGACCCGTGGACCCGAGCTGGAGGCTGCTAGATCTTCCATTTAAAACTCCTCATCCGCACCGCACTAGGGAGTTTCTTATTCCCTTTCAGATGTAACTGTCTGTCACCAATAATAGTCTTTTTCGATATCATTTCCTTCAGCTCTTGCCAGCCACTCTAAGGGCCTCCTTCCCATCCTTGCTGCTCCCCCTCCCCACCCCGAGCCCCAAGTCAGGGGGAAAAAAAAATACATTTTTGCCTTTACTATGATGTATGCGATCCCATAAAATAGTGAAACAGATATGAAAGGTTGAGAGAAGGTAGATAAATGGCTCCTATTATTCTACCAATCAAATGAAATACCTCTCCACGTCCTCATTTGAATGATAATAAAACTCAGAGAGGCTGCAGGTTCGCTGTTGTCATCGCTAGCAGCCGCCAGAGCCTCAAAGCCACAGGCCAAGGTAACCTTGGACCGTCCTCTGCAGCCAGCGGGGTGCCTGCAGCCCCCATCTCCTCATCCCTACCCTCCCTAGGAACATTCCCCATTCCCTCCTCACCCCCTCTCTCCTGCCCACTACCTTCACCACCAGCTGATCCGCTGGACGGTTATATCCCAGTCCTCACTAACAGACTCAGCCCCTCACCCCACACCCTCTAAAACCCACAGGGCAGAGCCAGGGCCTCAGCAGCAGAACCCAAGGCTCCCTGACAATGCCTTCCTTCTCTGCACTGCCTGTCACACCCTTTTCAGCCTTCTAGGCCACACTTCTTTTGAAAGTCCCTTCCAGACCATCCCCCTTCCTGGGCATTCCCATAGAGACTCCCACATGCCTCCTGGAGGAGGTCAGAGTTGCATGTCTCCTATTTCTGTCTCGCAGGTTCAGCTCTCATTCCTGTAAATCAGGGCCAGGTGGGGTAGACTTTGCAGGCCTCACCGCTTCAAACCAAACCATACTTATAGCGACCCCCATTGGGTTTCTAAGACTGTAAATCTTTATGGAAGCAAAATGCCTAATCCTTCTTCCTTGGAGCATCTGGTGGGTTTGAACCACCGACCTTCTGGATAGCAGCCAAACACCTTAACCACTACACCACCAGAGCTCCTTTTACTGCCTCAATTTGTGCTGAATTTAATTCTTTAGACTGTTGGGTTCCCCCCTACGGCAGGGCTTCCCCAACCCAAGTCAGGGATAACGCCACCCGAAATCACTCACGAAAGACGTCTCTTGATGCAAAAGCAGGAGGAGTTTATTC
>NW_006921953.1:468105-479828 GCF_000298275.1 Orycteropus afer afer | reverse complement strand
TATATAGTTGTCGTAGAGCCTATTCTAACTCTGGGTGACCCCATATGTGTCAGAGTGGAACCGAGCTCCACAGAGTTTTTTGATGGCTGATTTTTCAGAAGTAAATCACCAGGCCTTTCTTCCAAGGTGTTCCTGGTGCACTTGAACCTCTAACCTTTCAGTTAGCAGCCAAGGGCATTTACCTTGTATACCACGCAGAGACTCTGTAATGGTTCCCATTTCAGAAATGAGGAAAATGAGCCCAGAAAGGGAGTGTCTTGCCCAAGGCCAACATCCAGAATGTGACCAATCAGGGTCCAAATTCTCGTCTTCTCTCCCTGATCACTCCCCTTACTTACTAGTATGTTTCCTAGGACAGCCACAACAAACTGCAACAAACTTAGTGCCTTAAAACAACAGAAATTTATTCTCTCACGATCTGGAGGCCAGATGTGCATGATCAAGGTGTTGACATGGCCATACTCTTTGCAACGGCTCTAGGAGAGAATCCTTCCTTGTCTCTTCCAGTTTCTGGTGGCTCCTGGTATTCCTTGGCTTGTGGCCACATTATTCCAACCTCTGCCTCCATCTTCACATAGCTATCTTCCCTCTGTGTGTGTCTGGTGTCCTCTCCTCTTCTTATAAAGACACCAGCCTTTGGATTCAGGGCCTAAATCCAGGATGATTTCATCTTGAGATCTTTAATTATACCTGCAAAGACTCAGTTTCCAAAGAAGGTCACATTCTGAGGTTCTGGGTGGAAACAAATTTGGGGGGACACTATTCAATCTACTACACTCCCCAAGCCCAGGACTCCTCCCTATACACCTGCTGCTCCCAAGTAACAGACTCTCTCCTGGAGTTTCCCCAAGCCAGGAAAAAAAGTATGATCAGAGCTGGGAGACAAAAAGCCTCAAGGTCCGTTAGGGAAGGAAGTATCAAAAACGGTCTGCAGGGTTTTCTGATTGCAAGCAACAGAAATCTCCTCAGAATATATTCACAGGTTGTCAGCAGCTCACTGAATTGACAGGAAGGCTGGAAATCCAGGCCTGGAGAGGGTGAGGAATGGAGCTGCTCAGAGTTGGTTCCAATCATTTGTCAGGCCAACAATATAAGCCTTCTGCTCAGTGCTTGAAGTCCTGGGACAGAGATGGGCCAACTACCAGATCTTTGGGCACGTGATCCCCCTATGGAGAGGGCAAGGCCTTGATGGACAGTCCCCCTCCCTTCTCAGACTGCACATGAAGGGGAGGGTGATACCTGTGTTAGTTTCTTAGGGCTGCCCTAACAAAACACCACCACCTGCGTGGCTTATAAGAAGAGAACTATATTCTCTCATAGTTCTGGAGGCTGGGAGTCTGAGATCAAGGTGTTGGCCATGTCCTTTTCTTCAGAGGCTTTGAGGGAGACTCTTCCTAGCCTCCATGCCTCTGTCCATGCCTCTCTCCCAGCTTCTGGTAGTCCGGGCATTCCTTGGTTTGCAGCTGCAGCATCACATGGCATCTTTCCTTCGTCTCCCTGTGTAGAACAGTGAATTACTTAATGCAGCCCTTCTAGCCATAGTCTTGAACTCCCACCAAATCACTAGGTGAGACTATGCAAATGCGGTGCTTGTGGCCCAGCAAGGGGATTGGATAGCTTCCTAATAATGTAACTAAGGTTCATCCCCCTGTGGGGGTGAGACCATGCAAATAAGGTGTATAAAACCCCAACAAGGGGATTGGTCAGTTTTACCATTCCGATAGGCTTAAAATAAACCATTGCAGAGGCAGAAAGGGGACCTGACTATCACCAAGAAGAAGAGACGGGAGTGGGGTACATGTTGTTTGGACCTGGGATCCCTGTGCTGAGAACTTCAACCCAGAAGACAGAGGGAGAGTTGGAATACCTTGCTGAGATGGCAAGAAGCAGTGGCAGAGAAACAGTGGCAGCAGAACCAGGAGACCAGTGTGGTGGCTTCTGGACCCACCAGAGAAAGCTGAGTGCCTTTGGGCAGGAGCTTTGCTTGCCAAGTGGGGTCCCTCTAGGCACTTTTCGGCAGAGCTAAAAGAGCTCTGTAACACTTGCTGGAAACAGAGTAGAGGCCATACTCTCCATGGAGGAGAGCCAGAGAGAGGTGTGCCTACGGACAATGCTGAGAAGAGGCTGTTCTGATTGAAGAACTGTATCCTGAGTTGTTTCTGATCCTGAATTATAATCTATTACTCCCTAATAAACTTCATAATCATGAGTATTGTCTGTGAGTTCTGCATGGCCATTGCAATGAATTTTCAAACCCAGCAGAGAAGTAGAGAGTGCCGTGGGAGGGATGGTTGGTGTCACAATTGGTAAAATGGTTGGAGGGTGGAGGCATGTCTGACCTCTCTGCCTCATAGGAATCAGCCTTGGGCAGCTGATGCAGATAATGATCCTCTTTCTCCCTTGTAAAGTTAGAGGTGGTCAGACAATAATTTTCTTACACCCTGTCTCTGTATCTATTCTCCTCTTTGATAGGACACTACTCAGATGGGATTATGATCCACCTTACTCCCTAGGATCTCCTGTTAACTGATAACACTTTCAAAGACCCTATTTCCAAACAAAGTCATGTTCACAGGTACTAGGAGTTAGGACTTCAACATGTATTTATGGGAAAACAACTCAATCCATAAAGTACCCAAAATGAAAAAGAGGTATCATTCCCTCCAGTAAGGGAAGTAGATTCAGAGCTTTGGTGGTACAGTGCCTAAGGCATTTGACTGCTAACCAGAAGGCTGGTGGTTCAAACCCACCAGCCATCCCTTCTGAACAAAGATTGGGCAATCTACTTCTGTAGAGATATCACCCCAGAAACCTAAGGATGGGTCTCTGTGAGTCAAATCGACTAGACAGCAGTGAGTAAAGCCCAACTAGCCAATGAATCATGCCACCCAGTCCATCACAGTTCTAGCCCAGCTCAGCCTTGAAAGGGTTGCTTTGGGACCAGGGTATAGCCTGCACCCATTGCTCAGACTCCCAGCAGGACGAGGTAGAGAATTGCAGACTTGGTGAGTTGAGGGTCATTGGAGAGGATTGAAACTGCACCTGAGGCCCATGGAGAGACATGACAGAGCCACAGTCCTTCCCACCCCATCACAGGTGCCTATTCTCTTGGACCTCTACCAGGGAAGAAGTGCACACCTGAGGCAGGAGCTGTGAGCCCATGCCCTTCTACAGGCCACCACAGCTCTTTGAGCCTTAATCTCCTCATCTATAAAATGAGGCTAAAGAGCTCTGGTGGTGTAGTGCCTAAGGCATTTGACCGTTAATCAGAAGGTTGGTGGCTCAAACCCACCAGCCACTCCACAAAAGGAAAACTGGGCAATCTACTTCCATAAAGATTTACTACCTCAGAAACCCAACAGGGGTTGCTGTAAGTTGGAATCAACTCAAGGGCAGTGAGTTTGGTTTGGTTTTTTAAAAAATGAGGCTGATTCACAGGGCTATTGTAAGGAGTAAATAGATATGAAATATTAAATTTATTTACTCACATCAAAGGACTTAGAATGGAAATTAAAATATATGGCCACACAAAGACTTGTACATGAAAGTCCATAGCATTTTTATTCATAATCACCAAAAACTAGAACTAACTGAAATGGTCCATCAATAGAATTATTATGTTGTTAGTTTTCATTAAATCAGCTTCAACTCATAGCAACCCCAGGTACAACAGAATTAAATGCTGCCCAGTCCTGAGCCAGCCTCAAGATCAAGTCCATTGCTGTAGTCACTGTGTATTCTAAGTGCCTTCCAACCTAGAGGGCTCATCCTCCAGCACTGTATCAGGCAATATGGTATTGTGAGCCACACAGTTTTCAATGGCTAATTTTTGGAGGTAAATCACCATACCTTTCTTCCTAGTCTATATTAGTTTCAAAGCTCTACTGAAACCTGTCTTCCATGGGTGACCCTGTTGGTATTTGAAATACCAATAGCATAGCTTCCAGCATCATAGCAACAAGCAAGCCACCATAGTATGATAAACTGGCAGACAGATGGTGGTCACAGTGGAATACTCACTCAAAACTCACTGCTATCAAGTTGGATCTGACTCATAGAGACCTCTCCGTGGGTTTCTGAGGTGGTATCACTACAGAAGTAAATTGCCCAACCTTCCTTCGGAGGAGTGGCTGGTGGGTTTGAACTGCCAGCCTTCTGGTTAACAGTCAAATGCCTTAGGCACTACATCACCAGAGCTCTACTCAGTAATAAAAAGAAAAACAAAGTAGTGATACAATGACATAGATGAATCCCAAAAGCATTGTACTGAGTAACAGAACCCGGACTCAAAGGCTACATCTATATGATTCCATATATATGAAACTCTAAGGAAAAAATAAAAAAAAAACTAAGCCACTGTGACAGAAAGCAGATCAATGAGTGCCTGGAAGAGTAGGGGTGGACAGAGACTGACTGGAAGATTCACAGGCGACCTTCTGGATCATGGAAATGCTGTGCACCTGGTGGTGGTTACACCAATGTAAACATTGTAAAACTCATTGAAATACGTACTTATACATTTTAAATAGGTACATTTATTATTTGTAAATTATTCCTCAATAAAGTTGATTTTACAGAAAGGACTTAGCATGACACCTGATCATTCTCCCATCTGTCTTGAAATCTGGTGGCCAGGCCCCATGGAAGGGTCAGCTCAGGCCAAAGGAAGAGGCAGGGTGAGCCAGGTTGGGCTCCATTTGGAAGCAGTGTGCACGCCACCCCCCATGAGAGGGCAAATTGGACCAGGCCTTCAGCTTCTCACGTCCAAATGTTTTCATCCCTCTGTATCAACCAGGATTCTTGTGTCCCCCCAAAACATGTGTTGAATTCCTGTTCCTTGTACCTGCAAATGTGACCCTGTTTGGAAATGGGTTTTCTTTTGTTCTGTTAATGGTGTCATACCTAAACCTAAACCTAATCTCTCTCTGTCTCTGTCTCTGTCTCTATTTCTATTTCTCTCTCATGCACACACACACAGTGTGGGGAGGCTGTAGACAAAGGTATCTACAAGTCAAGGAACCAAGAAGCGCCTATGGCTACCAATATAGAAGAAACAGGCAAGGCCAAAATCCTGATGTGGACTTTTAGCCCCAAGAACTGTGACACAATAAGTGCTCATCCTTTAGAGCCACCAATTTGTGGTATTTGTATTACATGCAGCAGCACTAGGAAATTGAGACAACTCTTTTGGTTGCAAACATCAGAAATCCAACTCAAAGCAATTTAGGCAAATAAATAAATAGGTAAGGCGAATTTATTGGTAGCCTAGTACCTAAGGTACTTGACTGCTAACCAGAAGGCTGGCAGTTCAAATCCACCAGCCACTCCTCAGAAGGAAGGTTGGGCAATCTACTTCCATAGTGATACTGCCTTGGAAATGCAAGGAGGGGTCACTATGAGTCGGGTCTGACTCGATGGCACATAACAACAACAACATCACTGAAAAGAGATTGCTTTGTCGTCAGACATGATTAGATCCAGGGGCTCAAGTGCCATCACCAGGCAAGATTGGCCACCCTCTTCTGGCTCTGTGTTCCTGTGTCAGTTTCAATCCTGGACTGTGGGCAGAAAGGTGATCATCATTCCACAGATAGGGAGCCTCTCTTTCCCATCTGAGGGGGTGAGACTGACCAACCTTCCTTCCGAGGAGTGGCTGGTGAGTTTGAACCGCCAGTCTTCTGGTTAGCAGTCAAATCCCTTAGGCACTGTGGTGGTTAAGTTTGTGTGTCAACTTGGCTGGGCCTGGTTGAGTGGCTGGGCAGCTGGTGGTAGTTATTCCCCATGATGAGACTGGCAATCAACTCTATGGTGGGATCTACCACAAGCAGCTGAGTAGCTGCCTTTGGGATGTGGTCTGCTTCCTGTATGTAAGGAGAAGCCTTGGGAATGGTCTCTAGCCTATGGCACACTTGGACCCTGCATGTAGCCATTTTGTTGCTCAGCAGCCTGCTATGCTCTGCCGGGCTTGGGACTTACAGTGCACTTAAGTTAATGGCCTGCCATGTGGATTGGTAACATCGGGACTGTGCCTTTTACTTGTCAACCTTGGGGCTTCTCAGCCTTAGCAGCCAGCAGCTGTCTCAGTGAAGAAACACCTCTAGCTCCAGTGGGCCGGGAGCAGGAGGCAGAGAGGGGTCCCAAGGTTGAGAGGCTTTCACCCAGCCCCTAGAGCTTGGCACTTTGAACTTGGATTTAGAACCTCCAAATTGTAAGAATGAACTGCTGTTTGTTAATGCCATCCCATTTGTGGTATATTCTTGTCAGAGCGGTATTAGGTAACCAGAACAGGCACTATGACTAACCCAAGGAGGGATCACTACGAATTGGAAAGGACTCAACGGCAGGGAGTTTGTTTTGTTTTGTTTTGTTTTTTAGAAGTTGAAATAGTCCCTGGGTGGTGCTCTCCTACTAGCCAAAAGTTTAGTTCAAACCCACCCAGATGCACCTCAGGATAAAGACCTAATGATCTGCTTCTGAAAAGTCACAGCCTGGAAAACCCTATGGGGCAGTTCTACTCTGCTCACATGGAGTAGCTGTGAGTTCAAAACCACTCAATGGCAACTAACAACAATAGAAGCTGAAACAGACAAAGAATGGCCTCCCTCTTACACTTCTAGGATTTCAGACTTCTAGCCTCCTGAGTGTGAGAAAATGCATTTCTGTTCTTGTGGTATTTGTGTTACAGTAGCACTAAGAGACTCAGACACACTGTTACCAGAAATGGGGGAATTGATGAAAAGCAGGCAGAGCCAGCAGTGCCCCAACACCCAGTTTACCTTGAGCCAGAGCTGCTTTTCCTGAGCAGGTTATAGATACATTAAGGACCTCAAACCTAGCAAGGAATGGATGGGAAGTAGGAATTAAGCTAGGTTTTCTAGAACCCCAAAGAAAACAACAAGGTATTCTGACTTTAAGTATCCCGGTAGAAAGAGCAGAGAGATTTCCCAGGGCCCAAAAACCCTTATTCCTACAGCTCACACCGGTTAGAAGCTACTACCTGGTTTTTGTCCCCCAGTTCTCTGCTCCCAATGTAGCACCCAACAGCCATCTTATTCTTGCCATAAGAACACTACTGACCTAAACAACTTGTCCCTATTTTGTGGACAAATACTAATTGTTTTTGAAAACTAAGTCATTTCCTCACATCCTGTGAGTTCTTTCATTCAGTTCTGGTCTCAGGGAAACATTGTGCTTTCTTTTTTGTAGTACCATGATCATGGAGGTATTCAACTGTGTGGATCATAACAAATGGTGGATAACTTTGTGAAGAATGGGAATTCCAGAACACTTAATTGTGCTTATTAGGAACCTGTACATAGACCAAGAGGCAATTGTTCAAACAGAACAAGGGGATATTACGTGGTTTAAAATCAGGAAAGGTGTGCATCAGAGTTGAATCCTTTCACCATACTTATTTAATTTGTTGCTGAGCAAATAATCTGAGAGGCCGGGCTATATGAAGCAGAATGTGGCATCAGGATTGGAGGAAGACTCATTACCAACCTGTGATATGCAGATAATACAACCTTGCTTGCTAAAAGTGAAAAAGACTTGATGCACTTACTGATGAAGATAAAGACTACAGCCTTCGGTATAGATTGCACCTAAATGTAAAAGGAACAAAAATTCTCACAACTGGACCCATAAGCAACATTATGATAAATGGAGAAAAGACTAAAGTTATCAAGAATTTCATTTTACTTGGATCCACAATCAATGCCTATGGAATCAGCAGTCAAGAAATCAAATGACATACTGTACTGGGCAAATCTGTTGCAAAAGATCTCTTTAAATTGTTAAAAAGCAAAGATGTCATTTTGAAGATTAAGGTGCACCTGACCCAAGCCATGATATTTTCAATCATCGCAAATGCATGTGAAACCTGGACAATGAACAAGGAAGAATGAAGAAGAATTGATGACTTTGAATTGTGGTGCTGACAAAGAATACTGAATGTACCATGGACTGCCAGAGGAACGAACAAATCTGTCTTGGAAGAAATGCAGCCAGAATGCTTCTTAGAAGCGAGAATGGCCAGACTTCCCCTCTTGTACTTTGGTCATGTTGTAAGAAGGAACCAATACCTGGAGAAGGATATCATGCTTGGTAAAGTGGTGGGTCAGTGAAAAAGGGGAAGACCCTCAACAAGATGGATTGACACAGAAGCTGCAATAATGGGCACACTCATAGCAACAACTGTGATGGTGGCACAGGACAGGACATTGTTTCATTCTTTGCACATGGGGTCACTATTGTACATGGGGGTACCTACAGCAACATGATCATGGAACCTCTTGAGCACCAGTGAATTTTCTGACTCTTGCTATTAGAGAATCTGTTCCATTACTTCCTCCTCCCCACAAGAACACACTGAATTTTTCTTCAATTCAATAAACATTTATTAAGAATCTACTGCCTAAGGCATTTGGCTGCTAACCAGAAGGCTGGTGATTCAAACCCACCAGCCATTCCTCAGAAGGAAGGTTGGGCAATCTACTTCTGTAGTGATACTGCCTTGGAAACCCAAGGAGGGGTCGCCATGAGTTGCATACGACTCAACAGCAGTGGTTTTTACTATATCTGTTCTAGGGATTGGAAATAAGATGCAAGAGATAGTCTCTGCTTGTGTCTCTTCCTTTCTAATCTGCATACTTCTTATTTATTTTGTTGTGTTATTGCATTGGCTAGGACTCCAACACAATACTTAACTGTAGCACTGATAGTCAGCAACCTTGTCCTATTCCTACTACTAACACTTCAACATTCAGTGTAAACTTTATTCTAAATGTCTGGTAGATGTTCTTTAGCAAGTTAAAGAAAGTCCCTTTTATTTCTAGTTGCTAAAAAATTGTGATTTTTTTTTAAATCATAAAATTGATGTTGAAATTTATCAAATACCTTCTTTACTGTGGTAAATACAGATAGAACAAAACATTTGCTATACCAACACTTTTTACATGTACAATTCCATGACATTAATTACATTCATCATGTTATGCAACCATCACCACTATCCGTTTCCATATTTCCCACCATCCTTAACAGAAATTCAGTATCCCCTAAGCAATGAGTCCGCCTCCCTCCCATCTGCCCCTGCTAACCACTAATAAACTTTGGTCCCTATTTTGTGGACAAATACTAGCATTTTTTTTATTCCAGATGTTTCACACAATGGGATCATACAAGAGTTATCCTTTTGTGGCTGACTTATTTCACTTAGCATAATGTTTTCAAGGTTCATCCATGTTGTAGCATGCATCTAAACTTCATCTCTTTATATTGTTGTTGTTGTTATTGCCATTGAGTTGGACCGACTCATAGCGACCCCTCCTTGGGTTTCCGAGGCAGTGTCACTATGGAAGTAGATTGCCCAAACTTCCTTTTGAGGAGTGGCTGGTGGATTTGAACTGCCAGCCTTCTGGTTAGCAGCCAAATGCCTTAGGCACTACGCCACCAGAGCTCCCATCTCTTTATATAGTTGAGTAATATTCTATTATATGCATATACCACATTTTGTTTATCCATTCATCTGTTGATGGACATTTAGGCTGTTCCCACCTGTTAGCTATTATGAATAGTGCTGCAATGAACATCGGGGTACAATCTGTTTGCATTCCTGCTTTCAATTCTTTGGGGTATATACCTAGGAGTGAAATTGCTGGGTCATATGGTAATTGTTTAACTTTTTTGAGGAACTCCCAAACTGTTTTTCACAGTGGCAGCACCATTTTACATCCCCACCAGCAATGGATGAAAGTTACTATTTCTCCACATCCTTGCCAACACCTGTTGTTTTCCATTTTCTTAATCATGGCTATTTTAGTGGGTGTGAAGTGGTATCTCGGTATGGTTTTTTATTTCCATCGAATGCCTGTTCTAGGTCATATTTTACTGGGATCTGGGATTCTAAAGCTATACTGCACTGTGCTCTCGTAGAGGGTATGTGGGAGCCTGGAGGAGAGACAGACAGGAAAAAGGAAGGCACCGTTGAATAGGTCCTTTAAATGTGGGAAGAAATTGACCAGGCATCAATGGGGAGATGGCATTGTGGGTGTGTGGGTGTGGACATGACTTCTGGGAATGGAAACTGCTAATGTTGTCCTTTCCTCTCCCCCAGTGTCCAGGGCGTGAATCAGCCCCACAGGGGCTGTAACAGCAACATCCAACTCAGGGATTTGATAGTGATGTTGGCACATACGCCAAAATGAAGAGAACAGTCAAGATTACCCTTGAAAATTGCCCATAAAAAACATATGTGGGCTTTATGTCTAAAACCCTGTAAGAATTCTAGAGTACCCCTGTTTGCCTGGCCGGCTGACTCCATTCTACCTCTGTATTAAGCATTATCCTATAACTTTAAGGCTTACTAATGGATCTGTTAGTTGCAGGGAGGACTACCAGTTGGATTCTCAAGTCAGCAAGAAATTAGGCATTGCAGTGTGTCACTGTCCTGTGCACACAGCAGGGACTGGGCATGTTCTCCCACACTGGGTCTGGCAGACGCTGGCCCAGACACCCCTAGGATTCCTCCACCCCATACACAGGTGCAGACACTGGTCCTGTGACCAGGGGGTGATGGGTATATTCCTATGCCTGGCTTCCCTGGGGTCCTCAGTTCTCGCTGAGCCAATCAGGACTGTACTCTCTTCCTTTGTGTCAAGCCTACACCTCTTCAGGAAAGGAGCCCACCTACCATGACCTACAGACCTAACTGGACTTGACCATGACTGTCTTAGATTCCTAGGACTGCCATACCAAAGAACAGACATACTTCTGAGATATTGAGGGTTTGGTTCCAGATCACTGCAATAAAATGACTATTGCAATAAAGCAAGTCACACAAAATTTTCCCAGTGTATATAAAAGTTATGCTTATATTATATTGTAGTCCATGAAGTATGCAATAACATTATGAAAAAGTCTGAAATATTGTGACAATTATAAACATATGACACAGAGACACAAAGTGTGCACATACTGTTGGAAAAACAATGGCGCCAATAGACTTGCTATTGGTGTTGAAGAGCAAAGATAACATCACTTTGAAGACTAAGGTGCACCTAGCCCAAGCCATGGTATTTTCAATCATCTCATACGCATGTGAAAGCTGGACAATGAATAAGGAAGACCGAAGAAGAATTGATGTCTTTGAATGGTGATGTTGGCAAAGAATACTGAAAATACCATGGACTGCCAGAAGAACGAAAAATCTGTCCAGGAAAAAGTACAGCCAAAATGCTCCTTAGAAGCAAAAATGGCCAGACTTCGTATCACCTACTTTGGTCATGTGGTCAGAAGGGACCAGTCCTTGGAGAAGGAGATCATGCTTGGTAAAATGAGGGAAAAAAGGAGAAGACCTTCAGTGAGATGGATTGACACAGTAGCTACAGCAATGGGTTTAAGCATGGCAAGGACTGTGAGGATGGTACAGGACTGGGAAGTGTTTCATTGTTGTATGTACATGGGGTCACTATAAGTCGAAATCAAGGCAATGTTGTTGTTGTTAGGTGCCGTCGAGTCATTTCCGACTCATAGCGACCCCATGCACAGCAGAACGAAACACCACCCAATCCCACGCCAGCTCCACTATCCCTGCTATACCTGAGCCCATCATTGCAGCCACCGTGTCAATCCATCTCGTTGAAGGTCTCCCCCTCTTTCGTCGACCCTCCACCCTACCAAGCATGACATCCTTCTCCAGGGAATGGTCCCTTCTGACAACA
>NW_006921953.1:464807-467585 GCF_000298275.1 Orycteropus afer afer | reverse complement strand
TTTTTGTTTTTGTTTTTTGCAAAACTTAATAAAATCAGGAAAGCCTACACTACAAACTAGGTGTCTTATAAGAACAGAAATTTATTGTCTCACAGTCTGGGGGCCAGTAGCCCCAGATGTGCTTTGGCTTACAGCTGCAGATAACTCCATCATTAATCACATGGCCCTCTTCCCTCTGTGTCTGTGTCTCTTCTCTTTTATAAGGATACCACTCAAATTGGACCAGGATCCAGCCTACTCCAATATGACCACATGTTAACTTGACAACACCTTCAAAGGCCCTGTTTCCAAACAAGGTCAGTTCACAGGTACCAAGGGTTAGGACTTCGGTGTAACTTTGGGGGGTGGGCACAATGCGATCCATAACACCACTCTCCTTAGTTTATTGCTATCACTTCTCTAAGCTTATCATCTCCTTTCTAGGTGCAACCCTCCAGCCACACTGTTTGTTATTGTTATGTGCCATCAAGTCGGACCCAACTCATAGCGACCCCTCCTAGGGTTTCCGAGGCAGTATCACTACGGAAGTAGATTGCCCCATCTTCCTTCTGAGGAGTGGCTGGTGGGTTTGAACTTCCAGCCTTCTGGTTAGCAGTCAAGTGCCTTAGGCACTATGCTACCAGAGCTCCCCAGCCACACTAGCCTCCTTTTCCTCAAACACCCTAAGCTCGTTCCCACCACAGGGCCTTTGCCAGCTCCCTTTGCCTGGAATCTCTTTCATTCTCACCATTCAGGTCTTGGCTCACTGGCCCCATCCAGTCACCCTGTTTATTCTCTTCTGAGCATTTATCATCATTTAATCAATCATTGAAAACCCTCTGGAGCATGGTTCTACTCTGACACCCACGAGGTCACCATAAGTTGGAATCGACTTGATGGTCACTGGTTGCTTTTGTTGTATGACTATAATATTTATTTTCCTATTTATTATCTATCTCTCACCATCCATGGAAAGAGACCTTGACTGTCTTGGTTACTTCTTATCTACCCAAGCCTAGCCCAGTGCCTGGCACACAGTAAGCACTGTATGAATATCTGTGGATTAACTGAATGATGGAATCTTATTGAGCTCTTTGTGACTGGTCTGCCCCTGACTTTGAAATATCTTCCTCCTTCCCTCACATTCATGACAAATCAAGGGTACTTCTTGTCTTACCTTGGGGCCCATGCCTGTAAAAAAAAAAAAAAAAAAAAAAAAAAAAACCTCATTGCCGTTGAGTCAATTCAACTCATAGTGACCCCTCCTTGGGTTTCCAAGGCGGTGGTATCTATGGAAGTAGATTGCCCAGTCTTCCTTCCAAGGAGTGGCTGGTGGGTTTGAACCGCGAGCCTTCTGGTTAGCAGTCAAATGCCTTAGACACTACACCACCAATGCCTGTAGCCTTCCTGAAATGTCATTCTGGAACTCAAATCCCATCTCCTGGACTGGTCCCTGCTCCCAGAGCTGTCCCCACGCTAGTGAACAGCAGAATTCCTCCTACCTGTCTGCCCATTCCACCCCAGGGGCCAGGCTGGGGACAGGATGGCAGCCCTGGGCGTGCTGAGCAGAGGCAGCAGCAGGCTCTTCAGCTGAATCATCTCCAGCTGCCTCTGCACCCTGTGTTGGCCTCTGGGTGAGTGTCCCTCAGCGGCACCTCCCGCCCCATTCATCCCTATTAGCTGCTGTCCACACTGGGCTGGAGGGAGATCAATTACCAGTGCTGGCCACTGAACCATGCTAATGAGGATGTACACCGCCTGGCTGGGCACAGGGAAGGAGGGGTAGGGGAGGAAGAAGGGTGGCAATGGGCAGTAGGGCCTCAACCCCTCCCAAAAAAAAGCCTCACCACAGGCATGGGGGGAGCTCCCTCTGGGTACCCTGAAAGATGCCCCTGGGGCAGGGATGGGCCCCCAGGAACCATGGATTAGCTCAAACTGTACAAGAAAGCAGAGGAAAAACAGCCTGGCTGGCATGTAGAGATAGTCCTTAAGTGGCTTAGATGGTTAAGCACTGGGCTACTGAACAAAAGGTTGGTGGTTCAAACCTACCCAGAGGTATCTCAGAAGAAAGACCCGGCTTCCATTAAGGTCATCCAAAAAACAAACCAAACTCACTGCTGTGGTGTCGGACATGACTCATAGTGACCTGTCCTTGGGTTTCCGAGGCAGTAATCACTATGGAAGTTGATTGTCCAACCTTCCTTCTGAGGAGTGGCTGGTGGGTTTGAACCACCAGCGTTCTGGTTAGCAGTCAAATGCCTTAGGCACTAAGCCACCAGAGCACCTATTAAGGTCATAGAAAAAAAAAAAAAAAAAAAAAAACCAACCCTGAAAAGCAATGAATTTGGTTTAGTGTTAGGGTGTTAGGGAGAGTCCCTGGGTGGCACAAATGGTTAAGTTCTGAGCTACTAACCAAAAGGTTAGTGGTTTGAACCCACCCAGTGGCACCTTGAATGAAAGTTCTGGCCATCTGTTTCTGGAAGTCATAGACCTATGGAGGGCAGCTTTACCCTGCACACATCAGGTCACTGTGAGTTGGAATCAACTCATTGGGTTTGGTTTTGTTTTAGGGGTGCTAGGGGTTCCAGGAAGGAACCTTGATGGTGTATTGGGTAAGCACTTAGCTATTAACTGACAGATTGGCCATTTGAACCCACCAGCTGCTCCCCAGGACAAAGATGTGGCAATATGCTTCCACAGATTACAGCCTTGGAAACCTTATGGGGCATTTCACTCTGTTCCATAGAGTCACTGTGAGTTGGCAACAGGTTTGGTTTAGGTTTAGGGGTACCAGGGAGC
>NW_006921953.1:446577-464047 GCF_000298275.1 Orycteropus afer afer | reverse complement strand
GATCCCAGTTGCTACTCGCCAAAGTAGGAGGTGGAACAATGTTTTGTATAGTATGTTATGCCAATTGAGCTTGATGTCCCCTGCGACTATGGTAGGCCTCCCCAATCTTGATGCTTCTGCCCAGGACTGACCGGCATCAATCTTCTGAGCCCTTGTTCAGGATGTTCTCTCACCAAGAATGCCCTCCCCGCACCTCCCACCCACTGCCCCCACTTAGAGCCATCTCAATGTCTTCACCTGCCCTACTCTTAGACCGCCTCTCCCTGGTCCCCTGGGCTCCCTCCACCTCTTGCACCACCCTCCGTGTAATTCAGACTGTATTCCATTGTGCTGATCAGAATGAATAGATGCCCGACCTCTCTCATAAGAAGAGCAATGCAAATGAAAACTAGGAGGAGAGATCTTTGTCTCCTATCAGATGGGCACAGTTGGATAAGGTGGATACAGCCCTGGCTGGCTCTGCGGCCCTGAGGGGGAGGGGAGGCGCCACGGTGCATTATTCGTGGGAATGTAAATGGCTTTGACCTCTTCGGAGGGCAATTTGGCAATATCTATGTAAATTTAAAATGCACATGCCCTCTAACCCAGCAATTCACTTCTAAGAATTTATCCTTCAGAGATACAAGTACCCTAAGACTTAAGCACATGGGTGTTCACTGCAGGAAGAGTAGGCCAGAGAAAAAGTCCGGACATAGCCAGCCCTTCCATCAGGAGGGGGCGGGTCCGAAAATCAGGCGGCGTGCACACGCCAGGCTTTGCTTGTCTGGGGGTGGGGCAAGCATAGAGCCCTCACAGGGAGTTGTTAGGGTAGGCGGTCAGTTAATATAAACGCTTAGAGCAGGACCCATTGCACAGTGATTGTAAGCATCAGTCCTTGCTATGATTACGGTTTGCTGTTTGAAAGGATTGGGTATCTCTACACAGGCTGATATGTTATTATCTCCCGACAAGGCAGGTTAGTGAGAAATGCAGAGAGAAGTATGTATTAAGGCCTCCGGCTGTAACCAAAAGAAAAAAAAACCAACAAACTCACTGCAGTCAAGTCAGTCCTGACTCATAGCAACCGCTCCTAGGGTTTCAGGGGCAGTATCTCTACAGAAGTACATTGCCCACTCTTCTTTCCCAGGAGTGGCTGGTGGGTTTGAACTACCAGCTTTCTGGTTAGCACTCAAATGCCTTAGGCACTACGCCACCAGAGTGGCTATGTAGGCAGTGGATTTTGTCCTGACTTGCTTTGTACCTTGAGAATGTCTGTATTTGAATGCATAGACCACCTGGGGGGGGGCGCGGATATTTACGGGACTGACTACCCCATGCTGCTTCTGGGGAGAGGAAGAGACCAGATGATGGGTGAGAGGGAGACTTGCATATACCCTTCTGTGCAGTTGCAGTTTGTAACCACATGTCTGTACCAGCAATTCAAACAAATGTATCCTTTTTGGACTGATGACTTCATTGTCTGCTTCTCCTCTCCGACTGTGAGCCCTCTGAGGACAAGGAGTGCGTTGAAGTCACTGCTGAGTTCCTTTGCCTAGCACCACTGGTGCACAAAAGGACAGTGTGGCGAATGCTGGCTGGTGGGCAAGCTGGCTTGGGCTCCATGTGGTCACTCTGCCTGGGACCCCCTTTACTGAGGTGTTATGGGTTGAATTGTGTCCTTCAAGAAGATATGTTGAAGTCTTAACCCCTGGTAGCTGTGACCTTGTTTGGAGGTGGCGTCTTGGAGGTTGTTTTTACCTAACATGAGGTTCTACTGGAGTAGAGGAGGTCCTGACCCTATGAGTGGTGTCTTTATGAAAGAAGAGACCCAGAAGAAAGATGCCATGTGAAGATGTAACTGGCTGTGTGGTTAGCTACCTGCTGTGAGGAGAGCCAATTACTTGACAACGGGACAAGGTGAAAAGCAAGAGCATTTATTGAGTATCGATACTGTGTCTGCCAAAGCCTGTCTCCCTGAGCTGACAAAAGATGAGGGTTTTAAAGGGAATTGAGCTATGGGGTAGGGGGTTTGTGGGATGCTGATAATGCCACCTTCTTGTTATGGGGATGAGTTGTCTTCGCCTTGTAACCTTCCTGTTATTTCTCTGGTCAGTGATGTAAAACCAACCTTAGTCAGGAGAAATTGTTTTATGACCCCCCCGCACCCCTCACCCCACCCTGCCATCCCTGCCTGCAAAGGCGGAGAGAACATGGGGTGGTTACACTCAGGTCTGTGAGGAAAGATAAGGAGGAATGTGGGAGTGAGTGCCTGAAAGCCTATAAGGAGGGAAAGAGAAAGAAAAGGGGAAAAATGTTAACGTTTAGGTTATTTGTGTATGTGACGGGTATGTGTCAGGCTCCATCATGAGATCCGGCACCTGCTGCATGAAATGCCTGTGTGTGCGTGCATGTGTTCCCTTAGGTTATTTTACCCTCCAACGGCTATAACAAAGAGGCAGAGATGGAGTTATGCTGCCACGAGCCAAGGAATGCCTGGAGGTGCCAGAAGCTGGAAGAAACGATGGAAAAACTTCCTCTAGAACCTCTGAGAGAACATAGCTCCAGTACCAATAGCCATTGAGTAGATTCCAACTCCTGACCCCATGTGTGTCAGAGCAGAACATCCTGTGTGCTCCATAGGATTTTCAATGGATGAGTTTTTGGAAGTAGATCACCACCTTTCTTCCAAGGCACTTCTGGGTGGACCAGAACACTCAAACTTTTGGTTAGTGGCTGAGCGTATTAACTGTTTGTATCACCCAGGGTCTCCACGGCCCTGCCCATAGCCAGAAGTTAGACACCCAGCCTCCAGAACTGGGAGACAACATATTCTGTTTTTGCAATACTTTGCTGCTGCAGCTCGCAGTTAACCAATCTACCAGTAATGACTCTCAAGAGTCTCCTACAGCCTAGAGGGTAGAAGACTGGCCTCAAGGAAACCAGCTCTCTTAGTTGGAGGCAGACCCAGAGAGCTAATTCCCAGAGAACATGGAACTGGAACCAGGACCCAGGGGTTTAAGTGCATCCAAGCCTCCAGCCACCCAAGGGAGCCTCTGGTCAAGGGCTGGACACTTGGGCCACAGCCACAGCCCTTCTCTGTGCAGGGTCTCCATCTCTGCTCAGCTGCACAGGGGACCAGGGAGGCATTACCATGGCAACAGCCTTGACAGTGCCAAAGGGCTAATTGTGTGGCTTTCACACCTCTGATGAACTGAATGCCAGGCCCCAATCCGCAATATTGTTACCCCTGGGCCTGATGACCGGCTAAGGAGCAGAAATGCTGGGCCAGCTCTGTCCTTAGTGGTGACTGGGGCCCTCCCTTGTGTCACTCCCGCATTCTGCCCAGTGAAGCCGCAGCCACTCCAGCAGGATCCCAGGAGCAAGGGCTCTGCATTGCTCCTGACCAGAGCCTTGGTGTGGAAAGAGCTCCTGGAAACAGCTGGACTGTCCACTATCGGTAATGGAAGGACAACATGTGGCCTATCCCCGCTGTGCAATACCCCTGCATCAATCAGGACTCAGCTTTCTATGCACAGACATGCCTCATCTTCAAACCACCTTGTGGAGAGGAAGGAGGGGAGCAAGCAGGATGAAGATGCTGTCCTGTCATTTAACACATACACAGCAACACTGAGCCTTTCTACGGGTACATAACATGACTGCAAAATTAACAAAAAAGAAGGAGGTACATGGCACAGCCGACCATAGTAATCTCTGGGGGAGGAGAGGGCATGGGGGAACAGAACTGCGTGGTAAAGGGACCTTAGCTTTATCTATCTATCTATCTATATTTTTTTTTAAGTAGAATAGATTTCCTATTTTACTTGTGCTGTCCAAAAAAAAAAAAGGGGGGGGGGAGTTCTGGTGGCATAGTGCTCAAGGCATTTGACTGCTAACCAGAAAGCTGGCGGTTCAAACCCACCAGCCACTCTGAGAAAGGAAGATGGGACAATCTACTTCCATAGAGATACCGCCTTGGAAACCCAAGGAGGGGTCACTATGAGTCAAAATTGCCTCAACAGCAGTGAGTTTGGTTTGGTTATTTAAAAAAAAAAAAAAAAGTTAATTATTTAAAATTTAATTTAAAAATAAATAATTTGACTTAAAAATGTCTTTTGTTACTTTGTGTGGTAGTTAAAGTTGTATGCCAACTTGGCTGGGCCTGGTTGAGTGGCTGGGCAGCTGGTGGTAGTTATTCCCCATGATGAAACTGGTAATCAACTCCATGGTGGGACCTACCACAAGCAGCTTAGTAGCTACTTTAGGGATGTGGTCTGCTTCCCATATATAAGAAAAAGCTTTGGGAATGTTCTCTAGCGTATGGCATGCTTGAACCCTGCATGTAACCATGTCCTTGTTCAGCAACGTGCCATGCTCTGCCGACCTTGGGAGTTTCAATGGACTTGAATTAATGGCCTACTGTGTGGTTTGGTAACATCGGGAGTGTGCCATTTTATTTGTTGACCCTGGGCTTGTTAGCCTCAGCAGCCAGTAGCTGCCTGAGTGAAGAGGTGCCTCCAGCTTCAGTGGGCCGGGAGCAAGAGACAGAGCTGAAGCCCAAGGTTGAGGGGCTTTCACACAGCCCCTAGAGCCTGGCACTTTGAACTTGGACTTCTAGCCTCCTGAACTGTAAGAGAATAAACTCCTGTTTGTTAAAGCCATCCCATTTGTGGTATATTCCTGTCAGAGCAGTACTAGGTAATCAGAACACCTTGTTTCTCAACAAGACCCAACCTGACCACCTGCCCTATTTCATACCCCGGAGTGCCCCAGCAGCCCCAGCACTTCCAGTGCCCTTGTATACATAGTGTTTTCTCCATTGCACTGACCACCCTCAAAGAGGTCATTCACTCACTATGATACTTATTGCTCCTATCTGCTTCCTTCCACTACCCAAGGGTCAAATCCAGCCACTACCTGCTTTTGCATGGTTCAAGAGCTTAAACGGTTTTATTTTTTTTTAATGATTAAAAAAAAAATTAAAAAAGAATATCTTATATCCATCAATAAAGTTGTATTGTACCATAGTGATACCCATGCATTTACGTATTGTGTATGGCTGCTTTCCTGCTAAGGAGCTCTGGTGGCATAGTGCCTGAGGCATTTGACTGCTAACCGGAAGGCTGGAGATTCAAACTCACCAGCCACTCTGAGAAAGGAAGATGGGGCAATCTACTTCTATAAACATAGAAATCCAATGGGTTTGAGTCCACTCGATGGCAGTGGGCTTACCTGCTAACTTGGCAGAGTTGAATATATGACAGTCCCTGGCATACGAAGTATACAAGGGGCTGGGTGAATTCTGAAGTGAATGCAGGTGTATGTTGTGGGGGATGTTACTCCAGCCGCTAGAGAAAGTAAGCCCCCCTCCCATCCAGCTCTGTCTAGCTGACATCACCACGTGCTGGGGCTGGGAAGGTGGGCTGAGGTCTCTTCAAGGCTCGGAAGAGGCATCCATGGGGCAGGTAGTCTCAAGATGATATGGCAAGATGTGGATGTGGTACCACAAAAGATGAGCCCTAGGTCTCACTGAAGGATCTCTGGTGACATAATGCCTAATGCATTTGACTGCTAACCAGAAAGCTGAGGTTCAAACCCAACAGCCACTCTTTGGAAGGAAGACTGTTTTTAGGTCTCACTGAGGCCTTCACCCAAGGATGCCAGCACTCACTCTCCTCCCTGCTCACAGGCCGGCTGTGGCACAGCATGAGCTGCATTTTGGTGCCCTCTGGTGGTCACTAGGAGTGCCTTCCTACAAGGGGCCATCTCACCTCCTCAACCATCTTCCCAGAGGGAGCCTAGCCAAGCCTCCCCTGCCCATATGATCCCTTCACCCAGACATCCACATGCTCATTATCTGGGGATCTCTCTGTCCTTCTCAGCTATCCCCTCCTCTCTGCCTGCTCCTTCTGGAAAGCCTTCTAGACTGAGAGTCCCAGAAGTGGTCCCACAAAGACCCCTTTCAACACACCAAACCTGCTCCCGCCCCCAGGACCTTTGCACTTGCTGCCCCCTCTGCCTATAAAAACTCTTCCTCCAAATATCCACCTGGCTCACACCCACTCCCTTAGGCCCAATGCCACCTTCTCAGAGGACTTCCTGGTATAAAATGAGAATCACATCCCCCCAACCTATAGTCCCTACTTTCTTAACTCTGCTATATCTTTTCACATAGCATCCTTGTTTATCTATGACCTGTTTCCTCTCACTAGGAGCTCTGGTGGCATAGTGCCTAAGGCATTTGACTGCTAACCAGAAGGCTGGAAGTTCAAACCCACCAGCCACTCCTTGGAAGGAAGATTGGGCCATCTATTTTCGTAGTGATATTGCCTTGGAGGGAGCTCTGGTAGCATAGTGGCTAAGGCACTTGACTGCTCACCAGATGGCTGGCGGTTCAAACCCATCAGCCACTCCTCGGAAGGAAGGTTGGGCAATCCTACTTCCGTAGGGATACTGCCTCGGAAACCCAAGGAGGGGTCGCTATGAGTCAGGGCTGACTCGACAGCACATAACAACAACAACAACAATTTGCTTGAATGGGATCCGACTCAACAGCAATGAGTTTGTTTTTTTGGTTTGGTTTCCTCCCACTAGAGGGCCAGCTCAGAGATAGGGACTCTGCTTTGTTCACAGAGCTCGGCATGTAGCTGGTGCTCAAATAATGCTTCTTGAATGACCAAATGGAAGGCTTGGGGGTAACACATGCAGTTGGATGCCTGGGACTGTGAACCCCAGGCCACTCTCCATAAGCCCATCGCTGCCACAGTTATCCCCATAAATAAGGGGACCCTTGGACCTCTTTGAGATCATTTGCTATCACAAGACACCCTCTCATGTTCTGATGGGAGAACTGTTACTAGTGTGGTGTCCCTCCTCTGGCTAAACAAGCAGGCCCAGGTCCCCCAAGCTGCCAAATAATGACCACCCCCATCGCCGCCAGTGTGGACCCCATCCTGAGAGGGCAGGAAGGTGGCTTTGCCCTGCATGGCCCAGGATAGACAGGAGGTAGTTCTCACATGCTTGCTTGTGTTTCTGCTCATCCTGAGAGGCTGTGCTTCTGGATAAGGGATCCTTGAGCAAGGGGAAGGCCTGCTCCAAGCTCTACTTTGGGGACAGGAAATTGTCTCTAACCAGCCTGAAATCTCACCTAGCAGCAATCATCATGTGCCTGTCATGACACAAATGTTGTATCACTAGCAGTGTGCTTCCTCTCCCTCCAACAGACTGGGCTCCAAGTGGGTAGGGGAAGTTCTGAGCTGCCTCAGAGCCTGGCTTCCTTGCAAGGCCCACCTGAATGGATGACAGTGGGTGGGGGGTGTTAAGGTTGTGTGTCAACTTGGCTGGGTGAGGTTTTGAGTGGCTTGGCAGCCAAAGTTATTCCTCGTGATGAGATTATAATAACCCCCATGGAGGAATCTGCTGTGAGTACCTGAGCAGTGGAAGAAGTGTTACCTTTAGAGTATGGCCTGCTTTCAGTATATAAGGAGAAGCATTAAGAAAGGTTTCTAGTTTTTGGCACATTTGGATCTTGCATTTGGCTGAGTCTTCATCTCCAGTTTCTGGACTTGAACCAGTGGACTGCCCTATTGCCTGCTGATCTTTGGATCTTCCTAGACTTGAACCAGTGGCCTGCCATGTTGCCTGCTGATCTTGGGACTGTGCCATTTTACTTGCCGACCTTGGGTTCATCAGCCTCAGCAGCCAGCAGCTGCCTTGAGTTAGGAGACACCTCTAGCTTCAGTGGGTCTGGAATAAAAGGTAGAGCTAAAGCCGAAGGTTGAGGGGCCTTCACATAGCCCCTAGAGCCAGCACTCTGAATTTGAACTTCTAGCCTCCTAAATTGTAAGAGAATAAATTCCTGTTTGTTAAGCCATCCACCTGTGGCATTTCTGTTATAGCAGCACTAGAGAACTAAGACGGGGTGATGGATAGACAGATGGATGGATGGATGGGTGGTGGGTGGATGCCTTCTAGCAGAACCAAGCTTCAGAGAACTCTCTCTGGGTCCCTGGCCAGTTCTCGGCCACTCCTATCAGGTCATTCACCTCCCAGCTCATCAATCCTGTTTCTAAACATGCCCTGGTCCCATTGCTTCCCTGTGTGTCCATGCCTTTGCTCTTCATTCACTCCCACCTCTCCAGCCACCCTCATGCTCATCTCACCCTGACTTCCGGGTCTCTACGGCAGCTGGTACCAAAACCTAGAACACTGCTCTTCAAGAACTTCCCAGAGACGCCCTCTCCTCTCATCCCTCCATCAATAGGCCCTTCTCCCTGGCACCCACAGGTACCCTCTAACCCCTAGTGCCTCACCCTTTCTTCATAGTTCACCTTAACAATGAAAATGCTTAATTGTCTGCTGCCCCACTAGAACGCAAGCTCCAAGAGGGGAGAGACCATTGCCCACCCCCCCCCCCCCCCCCCCCCGTATCCTGCACATCTAAGTAGACGCTCAACTGCTGGCTTGGGGAAGGAATGTAGCGCATACTCCAGATGTGCAGGTTTCACCCTGATGCTGCAGAAAAGCCCCAAGTGGAATCAGATCTTGTGCCCCATCCAGCACTCTGGATGACTTCCCTCCTCTCTGAGCAAGAAACTCCACCTCACTAGGGTGGGGCTTGGGGGACCTAACAGAGACAATGAAAGTGAAAACAAAGCGCCAGACATACACTGGATGTTTCGAGCTGCGTTTATTACAGATTGTAGCGTGTATACATCGTCACGGCCAGCTCCTGCCGGGACACTCGCCAGCCTGCTAGGGAGCCCAGATGCCAGGTCATGCACCCCATCCTGTCCACCTGGCAGCAGCCTTTAGCACCTCTCAATAGCAGAGCAGTTGGGGCCCCGGCCAGTGGCTGTCCCAGAAGGATCTACAGTGGCACAGGGACCAAAGGTGGCCCCCACACATCTTGCTCGGCTTGCAGTTTGTTTTTAATTAGTTGCCAACATTTTAAAATCAGGATTATTTCACATAAAAATCTGGCTTTCTAGCTTCTTAGGAGTTCTGACATGAGGCCTGCATTCCGACTTTACAGCAGTGAGCTACAACTGAACAGGGGCCACCACCTCTAGCTGGGGAGGTGCTTTGACATAGTCCCCACCACACCCTATTGTGCCCCAAGGCCAGATGCCATTATCAGCTCAATCCTGCAAACGTGTCTTCTCATATAGCAGTGTCTTTCTGTGCAGTATCTATTAACAGTGAAGGAGTCAAAGTTGTCCTGTAAAGGCCTCGCAACCCAAAGGGCTACTGCATTCATTTACATAACCCACCAGACCCAGAGGGCATCTGAGTTTGGGATAGCTGAACAAGACCAACTTCCCCTTTCATTCACAGCCCAGGACATTCCACACACATCCCTTCAGGCAGCTGAGAGCAGCAGCTAGACTTCTCAAGTCTGAGCCACTTTACAGCTTTGTTACTGCTTTAGAAGTCTTCAAATGCTTTTGGTCAGCAAGATGGGAATACCAGGCTCACGGCTCTGCTGGAGTGAGATTGCCGGAGCAAAGCAGCCAGACCCAGGGAATGGTGTGCTAAGGCGCCCCCTGGTGGGGATGAGGCAGCTCTGCAGTACTCAATTTTCTCTGGGTCCCAAAGGAGCTTACCATCCACGCTTAGCCGCCAAACCAGGCTCCCTCCAAGCCTATGGGTACCAAGCTCTGGGCTTCCAGCTGCTTTCTTTGAAATATCCTGACCCCCTATCTCACCCTCAGCTGCTCTCCTAGGTGGTATGGCACACATCTCAGCACCTACCGGGGTCAAGCCTCTGCCAGGCTTTTCAGGGAAGGGTCCAGCCTCCCCTTTCTTTGCATTCTATGCTTTGCCCCAGGCCAGAACCACAGCAGTCTGTGTTGCAGGCAATAACCCTGCAGAGGTGGTGGTGGTGGTGGGGTGCCAACTCACTGTCTGCAAGGGTCAAGTGGGCCACTTAAGGTGCAGACTGGGCCAGGCAGGGACATGCATGGACGGGACATACAAGTCCCAGGGATACTACCTCTGAAAAGCCCAAGTGGACCCCATGCTGTCATTTTCCCCAAGAAGCCAGGAATCTGAACTTTATGTGAAATACACCAATTTTTAAAGTTCAGCTCAAAAGTATAAGTTATCCAGGCCAAAGAAAACACATCGGCAGAGTGGGTTGGGTCAGGTGCCCCGGCCGGAGAGTTCCACAGAGGCCACACCGCCGACGGAACCTCTGAGATGGTGGATGCAAGCCAGTGGTTTTCAAAGTTTTGTTTATTTGAGTAGTTTGTAGCCATCATCACGTTTGATCCTGAGAGGCAAGCAAGGGAGAGAAAATTCTTGGACCCAGTTTAGAGTCTGGGACACTGAGGCTGTGCTGAGCTACTGGCAGGCTCAAGGTCACTGCCGGTAGAAACGAGAGCTCTGAAGCTGCATGAGGCAAGGTCCCAGGCAACAGCAGGGGCCCCAGCCTGACCCACATAGCCAGTACACAGAAGTGCCCCCACCTGGGTATGAGGGGACACAAGCAGCACCACCCCACCAGCAGCAGCACCCTCCTACCCCACCTGGCCTAGACCCTCATAGTTATGCCCTTCCTAGTCCCCTGGAGAGCCCACCAGCCCAATGATAGCCCAGATGGTGGCTATCCCGCATACCCGCCCACCCACACTTCTCATGCACACATAGCTCCAAGCTGCCAGCCCAGCCCAGCCGAGGCAGCTTTTCCCTGGGCGGACAGTGCCCTGCACCCACGGGCTCCCTGGGAGCTCAAATCCCAGCAGAAACACCTCCTTGCCTATCACAGGCACAGTAAAGGGGACCTGAGGAGCCTCCCACCAGAGGCCTGGGCCAGGTGGGTGGCCATGGCCAGTGTGGCGGCCTCACCAGTTGGCCTTCACTGCCTTGATGTCGCTCACGAGGTTCTGGGCTAAGCAGATGCCAAAGATCTGTAAGACAGAGGGCAGGTGAGGGAGGGGCTGCTACAGGGCCAGGAGGCCCAGGGGATGGAGGGCACGGCAGCCACAGCAGTACCTGAAGGAGGGCGACGCCCACAAAGACCCCGGCCACAACTATCAGGTTGTCCTGCAGCCACTTCTCAAACTGGCCCACGCAGCCTTTGGTGTGGATGGAGCCCTGCTGCTCCAGCTCCTGGGGACACACAGGCATCATCTCAGACCTTGCTCCCCCTTCCCTCCTCCAGTGGCTCCTTCTCATCCTCGAGGTCTCCACACAGGCACCCCTCTGCCAAGAGGCCTTTTCTCCTAGCCCAACATTCCCTCACCCCCAATGTTATTTTCTTGCAAGCACTTAATGAAATAATCACAGGACTGTTCCCGTTCATGGATCTATGAGCTTACTGTCTGTCCTCCACTGGAATGTAACTCCCTGAAGACCAGGGCTCTGCCTGAATCAACATCCAAGATAATGCCAGGCATACCATGGGCTCAACAAAGAGTCGGGATGAGCAAACCCAACTGTGCTCCTGTCTGTGGACTCCTCCCCACATCTGGCAGTGCCAAGCCCTGGGGGCCTGGATGGGCTCCTGGGTCTCAGCACCCTCTCCCCACAGAAGCCCCTGTTCCTATCCCAGGGCCAACATGCCCCCTACTCTCCCTGCCCCTTACCAGTTTGAGTCGGACGTCGTAGCCACACTGGGTGTTGAGAACATCCTCCTGAAGACAAAGAGGCCAATGAGTGACTCTCAAGTGGGGACCCCACAGGGCCTTCAGTACTAGGCACCCCAAGTTCCTCCTCAGGAGAACAGGTGGAGCCACAGACTCTGACCACCCACCGCTCTTAATGCATCTTGCTGAGGCCCAAGCCTCCCTTTCCAGATGACAGGTCACACAGATGCAAAGGTCAGCTTAGAACCACCCCCTTCAGAAATCTGCCTGCTGGTGTTTGATGAGGATGGGGGAAACCATGGAGGGAAACCAGCCCTCAGTGTCCCAGAGGGACAGTGACTGGAGGGATGAAAAATGTCTACCCTGAAGAAAGCCATAAAGAAAGCCACCCCTCCACCCCAGAATGGCAGCCCGGAGGCATGGCAGCCCAGCCCTCTGCCACCCACCCCCAACAGCTGAGGTAACAAGGTCAACTCCTAGCCCCCAGATAGCCTCAGGTGGGGCCAAGTGCAGACACTGCTTGGAGCTCCATTTGGTTGGGGACACAGGGTGCAGGGAACCCTCTAGGCTAATCCTTGTCCCTTGGGGTCCTGCAATTTCAACTGTACCACTATCAAGGAGATGGATTTGCTTAAGAGGGAAAGCAGTCCCTATGCCAGCAGGCCTGTGCCACCAACTGCAGAAACACATTTACCAGCCTGGCAGGGGTGCCCCATGTAAAATCACCTCCCCCTAAAGCAGTGCCCAAAGCAGGGCAGAGCTGAGCAGAGCCCTGGGGGGTTTCCCAGGCTGGGACAGTACACTGAGATGCCCTCCATGCCACCCCCAGCCCCCAGCTCACTCACCGCAGGGTCTCTGACACAGCAGGAGAAGGGTACCCCACAGCGCTCCCGGCTCGGGTTCAAGTCAGTGCAGTTGTAGTAGATATTGAGGTTCCAGTCATTGGGACCTCGGGCTCCGCAACAAGACCACTGGGGGCAGGGTTCAGGTGAGCCAGGCCTGTGGCCAGCAGCTGTCCCCTACCCACCCACCCCACACACACAGGGAGGCAAGCTGGGCTGGGTATGATCCTAGAGGCAGCTAGCAGGTGGGCACCTCCCCACTCATCCCCGCAGCAGACAGGCTAGGCTGAGTCCAGAGCATCAGAGAGACAAGGCAAGAGCTCTAGGATCCTGTCTGGTTAGTGCTGGAAAGGGGTCCTGAGCTGGTCCCCTAGCTCCAGAGAGGCAGAAGAGGAAAGGTGGGGTGAGGATATTGATCCTAGGTTGGAGAAGGGATGCAGACCAACAGCCAGGCCCTGAACTACATGTGGGGACAGGATGACAATGTGGGGTGTGTATTGGGGATGGTTACCAGGGTGGCGGGACAAGGGGCAGGCAGGATTCCCCTCCTCTCCCTGCACAGAAGAGAAGGTCCTTCCACAATCTCTAGTGCGTGCAGAAGACACAGTACAGGCACAGGGTCGAGTGATGCCCTGTCCCCACAGGGCATGGCTGAAACCTGCCCACCCCTCAGGGAGGCCCAGAGGAAGTCACTGTTCTCAAATCAGCATCCTGTGAGTGAGTTTATGTGACTGTGTGAGGGGGTATGACTGCATTTGAGAGGTGTCTATGATCTAGTAAACTGTTCACTGACTGCTTTGAAGGGGTGATGTTTGCAAGCTTGAGGGCATGCTTCTGTGAAGGGTCTCAAACTCTAACCCATTCTGAGGCCAAACAATAATTTGAATGAGAGAAGAGGGCTGAGCAGATGTAATAAAATATATGGAGAGGATAGCAGCAAAGAGAAGAGCCCCTGAGCCAGTCAAGGGAGTAGCAACATAGCTCCAGCCACCCATGGGTTTAAGAGAGGAAGAAAATTTTGCTCTGTAAATTTTCACCCAAGTCACATATATAAAAAAAAAAAAAAAAAAAAAATGCAGTTAGAGAAAGAGAGGAAGAAAATTCCTCTGACTAAAGGTGCTGTAACCCCTGGCCTGGGAGCTGTCAGTCTAGAACTTCTGGCTTCTGTTTCCCACCCTTGTTCCTGCAGCCTGAGCATACCCAGGATCACAAGGGGCTGGCTTCTTCTCAAACAGGAGGCTTCCCCAGAGACCTGCCTGGCCTGAGTGGGTAGGGAATGGTCCCAGCTCACAGGGTACTTCCCTTACTCACTGGCCATCAGGCACCTCCTGTATGTGGCCCCGGCTGGACCCTGAACTCACATATTCCTGAGCAAAGTCAATGAGGTTCTGGAGGTCAATGTCATCCCGGTAGGCCTTGACATTGTTATTGATGAAGAGGTTGAGTTGATCTCGAATCCAGTCCTTGAAGACAAAGGCCAGGATCCCTGTTGCCAGCTCCAGGAAGAAGATGAGGCCCAGGAACACGGAGAACTGAGGTGGGGCGCATACACAGGTAGGGATTGGAGATCAGGTAACTCCTTGGGGCCTGGGGGATCATGTGGCAGAGCCCCACCCTACCCCAAGACAGGCCAAGTCCCCACTTACTTTTATTTTAAGGACTTCTGGTGGTGTAGTGCCTAAGGCATTTGACTGCTAACCAGAAGGTCAGAGGTTTAAACCCATCAGCCACTCCCCGGAAGGAAGATGGGTCAATCTACTTTCATAAAGATTTACCACCTTGGAAACCCAACAGGAATCGCTATTACTTTTACTTTAGTGCTGCTTTATGATGGTATAAAGGCAAAGCTGTTCTTATCTACCATTTCCTTTCCTCTGATCAACACACCTGATTTCTTGAAGTAACCACCTTCCATCCATATTGTTCCACAGAGCCAACTCTGGCTCCCACACCTCAATCCCAGATACAAGACTGAGCACGGCCTTCCCCAGGCCACAGGGATTGGTCCAGAGACAGCCAATCAGAGCCAAGGAGACTCAATGGAAGGACTTTGGCAGAATAGTTGAGAAGAAAGCCCAGACTTCCAGGAAGAATTTCCAGGAGGAGTTTCCGGGAGGCACAGTGAAGCCATGTAGGGGATGTAGGAGTAGAGCCAACCCAGAAAGCTCAGAGTTGAGAAAGGAGACTACTTCTCCTGACACTGTGACTATGCAGCTTCTGGATTCAAATACGCCTACAGCCAGAATCAACCAATTGCCATCAGTCAACCTGACTCATGGAGACTCCATGTGAGTTACAGTAGAACTGTATTCCATGGAGTTTTCAATGGCTAGTCTTTTGGAAGTAGACTGCCAGGCCTTTCTTCTGAGGTGCTTATGGGTAGACTCGAACCTCTAACCTTTTGGTTAGCAGCTGAGGGCATTAACTGTTTGTACCACCCAGGGACTCCACAGCCAGAATATCCATGAGCTTTTCATTTTCACTACAGGAGCCAACGAACGCTCTTTTTGCTTAGACCACTAGGTTTCGGTCATTTACAACAGAAAGAGTTCTAATAAATACAGATGATACGAGCATCATTATACTAGTAATGTAATAATGAAGCTAATTAATATAATTGGGTGGGAGGAGGCAAGATCCCTGTGGTAGCCACACTCACAAACTTGAGCAAGAAGGTGTTCTCTCGGAGGGCTCCAATGCAGCCAGCAAAGCCCAGCACTGACATGACACCTCCAACTACCACAAACAGCCACACAGGGTCCAGGCCCCCGAGATCCGTCAGCGCAGAGATGTTGGAGAGCACGCCCTGGGCCAAAGGAGCAGGAGCAGGTATGTGGAGTAGGCTCTCCCACCCTCCACCTCCCTGCCCCAAAGCCAGCCCCACCCCATCTTACCTTCTCCCCCCAGGCCCAGAGGCCAATGGCCAGGAACAAGGCTCCCAGCACCTACAAGAGTAGCAGAGAAGAGCTTAGAAACTCTAAGAGTCCGGGCACCAGGACCCTTGTTCCTCCTCTCCCAACCCATGGCAGAGTCCCCTTCCAAAGTATTCAGTGTCTACAGGAAGTGAGGGGGAGAGAACAGAGGAGGGAAGAGGAAGAGGTGCTAAAGGGATTCAGGATCCAATCCACCTTCCCAAGAACACATTTCATTGCTTCTTCCCTACAGGACATTGCTTGGTGGAACTGGAACCAGGAGCACCATTTTCCCTTACCCTGGGATGGGCACTGGACCACTGGAGGAGAGAGGTCAGGTCTGGGTCAAGGTGCAGTCTCTATGAAATATCTAACAGGCCCAGAGATTTTTTTTTTGTTTTGTTTCCATGTTACTTGGAACCCAAAACTAGAGTAGAGTACCACTAGGACACCCCTACCAAGCAGTAGTGTCCTAAACCTCTGCTCCCACCACAGGCCCTTGTGGGGAACCCAACTCACATCCTTCCCAAACCCAGCCCTCCAGCCGCCAGGAACCCCATGACAGCCCACATCCTGTCCCACCACATTTTCAAAAACTTCCCCTTAACTTCCATCTGCCAATCAGGTTTGTAACTCACAAAGACCCTGAGTGAAAAGGCACCTCCATGCAGGACAGGATCAGGCTGAGGGCTCTGGCCCGGGCCAGAAGTTCTTCCCTGGAAAACATCTGGCCAAGGCTCTGTCTAAACCCTGGCCATAGGCTTCCCACTTGGGCCCTGTGTGCCCCTCTCCCCATCCTTTAATCCTTCCAACTATCCTGCCTTAATTCCTTCCTAGAAGTGCCTCTGTATCAAGGTGAGATGATCTTCCTTCTTTATGCCTGACCCTGGACAGGGCCCTGGATTTTAATCTCAGAGGGAAAGGACCCCATCTTGCCCAAGGCTGGCTGCTCAGGGACATGACTCACCTCCTCAGACCTTCCTATCCACCTGTTTCCTCTACTGGTTCCTTCCTCTCATTTAATGATTTCCCTTCCCTGACCCCCTGATGCTCTTTCTCTGGAAATAGCTTTCCTCCCCTCTCCCACACTGGGTCTGGCAGTTTGAAATCCAGACACTTCTCCTGCGCCATCCCCCTTGACCTGCCTGTGGCCTTTGGACAGAGAACCACTGTCTCCTTCCTGAACCTCCTCCTTGGTTAAGTCAACACCCTTCCATCTGCTGTTCCTTCTCAGCCTCCTTCCCAGGAGGCTCTGCTTTCACCTGACCCCAGCATGGGGCTGTCTCCTCCCCCTTCCCACTCTGGGCTCTCTTCCTTCCTTAGTCTTCCTCTTCACACTTGCTTTATGTTTTCCATCCCACTGTGACACTGGCCTCTCCAGGATCTCCACCCAAACCTCTCCCTGTCCCAGAAACGATTCTGCATGCTAGGGACACAGCAGCCACCAGGAGACAAGCTTTCAGCACTCAGGGGGCTTGCACCGGACAGTAAACAATTTCAGATGCCAATAAATATTTTAAATAAAATAAAACAGGTGAGGGGTGGTAGGGAGGTTGTGGCATTTTGGCTGAGGTATGGATACTGCAAAGGAGGAACTGGGAGAAGAGTGCTCCAGATAGAGGGACCAGCAAAGGCCCTGAGGCAAGGCTAGGCATGGTGGCCTGAGGGACAAACAAGGGCAGAGGTGTGATTTCAGTCAGCCAGAGCTGCCCTCCACAGGCCCCTGAAGGCCATTCAGAGTCTGGACTGTATTCTAGGAGCACTGGTAAACCTCTGCAAGGTACCGAGCAGGGCCACAAGAACTGGGTCAGTATTACATGGAAACAAAAAAATCTCTGGGCCTGTTAGATGTTTCATAGAGACCTCACTTTGACCCAAACCTGACCTCTCCCCTCCAGTGGTCCAAACCAAAAAAGCCAAACTCAATGCCATCAAGTCGACTCAGACTCATAGCAACACCTCCTTGGGTTTCCCAGACGGTATCTCTACAGAAGTAGATTGCTCAGTCTTCCTTCTGAGGAGTGGCTGGTGGGTTTGAACCACCAGCCTTCTGGTTAGCAGTCAAATACCTTAGCACTAAGCCACTAGTCAGCCCCAGGGACAACTCAGGGACACCCAAAGCAGCAGGCCAAAAGGGCAGGAGAAAGGG
>NW_006921953.1:378421-443556 GCF_000298275.1 Orycteropus afer afer | reverse complement strand
AGAAGGATGTCATGCTTGGTAGGGTGGAGGGTCGACGAAAGAGGGGGAGACCTTCAACGAGATGGATTGACACGGTGGCTGTGTTGATGGGCTCAAGTATAGCAGGGATTGTGGGGCTGGCGCGGGATTGGGCAGTGTTTCGTTCTGCTGTGCATGGGGTCGCTATGAGTTGGAAACCACTCGACGTCACTTAACAACAACAACAACAACGCCACTAGTAGGAGCTCTGGTAGCATAGTGCCTAAGGCACTTGACTGCTAACCAGAAGGCTGGCGGTTCAAACCCAACAGCCATTCCTCGGAAGGAAGGCTGGGCAATCCTACTTCCGTAGTGATACTGCCTCGGAAACCCAAGGAGGGGTCACTATGACACATGGGCCAACTCGACGGCAAATAACAACACACCACTAGTAGTCTAGTCCTGTCAATTCAGCCTCCTGACTTCCCTTGAAGCCTTCCTCACCTTTCCCCTCCCACCACCCCAGCTTTGCTCCAGTCCTCCTTCCTAAGCTTCCTACCTCCTGGCCCTATCTCTCATCTACCCTCTCCATGGCAGCCAAACAGATCTTCCCCAATACATAAGCTAAATCAGACCCACTGTTCCTGCGATGAAGCCTGCCCACTGCTTCACAAGGCCTTCAACATTAAAAACTCATTCCTCAGCCCCAGCACTCTGCCCGTCATGCTCTGGCTCCCTACTCTCACTTGGGTCCCAAGAGTAAGTCTGAAGTCTGAAGTCTTTCCTACCTGACCCTTGGCATTTAGTTCCCTCTGCCCAATGCCCTGCTTCCACCCCAATCCACTGCCTACCTGGCTGTCACCCTGGCTCTGCACTTACTGTGTGGCCCTAGGTAAACAGCTTAACCTCTCTGTGCCTGTTTCCCCACCTGTAAAATGGAGACAATAATAGGCAGTCATGAGCATACAAATGTGTGAGAATTTGTTATTTAACCTAACAACACTGTAGGAGCTTTGGTGCCATAGTGGTTAAAGCATTTGGCTGCTAACCAAAAGGTCAGCGGTTCAAACCCATCAGCTGCTCCACAGGAGAAAGATGAAGTAGTCTGCTTCTATAAAGATTTGCAGCCTTGGAAACCCTATGGGGTAGTTGTACTCTGCCCTATAAGGTGGCCATGAGTCAGAATCGATTTGATGGCAGTGTAACAACCCTGAGCGGCAGGCTCTATTATCAGGTCCCTCTTAGGCAGGGAAGCTAAGGCCCACAGAGGTAGGTCTCACAGCTGTAGTTGGTCCACCCAGACCTTCAGACTTCCTCTCTAGCTCTGTGCACGTTGCCCACATGCTGATGAAATGAGCACTACTGAGGCCCAAGGATATACCACATGGGTGAAAGCTCAGGCAGCATGTGGGTGGAAGGCAGTGCAACGGAGTTAGCAACAGAGAACTGAAAGGGCTTGGCATCCTGACCCAAGGCTAGGGGAGCAAGGACTGCAGAGGCGGTAGCCTCAGAGTGATGGGATGAAGGGAGGGGCGCGGAAGATGACTTGGCAGGACCCTGGACACAATGCTATCCTAGGAGGGGCACCAACAGCTCCTTTCTCCGGGCAGGGGCGCTCAGCTCTAGGCCTTGGTTTGGTCAGCTGTGGAATGAATTCCGTTCCCTAAGGGAGCTCCCCAACCTCAACAGGGTAGGTCCCCCTCCCCCCGCCCACCACCATCTAGGCGGTGGCTTCGAGCTGTAGCTCCTCCCAGGCAGCAGCCTCAAGAACTGGGCTTTGACCCACCCCCTTTGCTGGAGGCAGAAGCGAGGCACCTGAATCTTATCCCAAGAGCAAGGGGGCGGAGGAGGAGGAGGCCCGGCCCTTCCTTTCGTCGCACATTCTCCTCCCCACTGGCCCAGCCTGGGGTGAGGCTCAGCGAGCATCCCACAATCCAAGACTGCAAGTGAAGAGAGCGGTGATCTGCACGGGGGTGAGGGGGCACTTCAAAGCCTGGGTAAGACCCAGTGCCACTCCCCTCCCCAGCTGACTGGGACCTGACCTCCAGTAATCCAGGCTTCACCGCAGCTCCCTCGGGCCAGCCCTTGGGTGGGGGGGTGCGGGGTGCCAAACCCTAAGTTCTTGTGGCAGGAAGTGGTCTCCTCCCGGTGTGGAACTGCCTCTCCTCCTCCCGCTACCCACAGCGCAGGCCCGGCGTCCACCCCGCGCTCACCCAAAAGACAATGTTGAAGCCAAACAGGAAGTATTTCCCGCAGCAGCCGACCTCGGGTTCTTGGAAGCGCTGGTGCTTGCCGGGCATGGTGAGCAGCTGCCCTCCGGCCCGAGACCGGGAGCCGGGCCCAGCCCACTGCAGGGTACCCCGGCGGCTGCGGCTTAGTGGCCGCGGCCACACACAGCGCCGGCCGGGCCCCGCCCGCCCCGCAGGGACCGCCTCCGGCGGCGCCCAGGCTGCCTCGCCCTGCCTCGAGCCTGGATCCTTCCCCTTGGAGCCCCGCCTCGGAGCCTGGCTCCGCCCCCAGCGCCCAGACACCACTCCTGAGCCAGGCTAAGTCCCTTCCGAACCCGGCCTCTGAACATAGCTCGGCCATCCCACCCAAGCTCTTTTCCCTCCTAGCTCCGCCCCTGAGCCTAGCTCGGTCCCAGCAGCCCAGTTGCGTCTCCGCGGAGCACCGCCTCTGAGTCTGGCCCCACCTCCATTCCAGCTCCTCCCCTCGCTCACGCCCCCAAGCCTGGCCCCCCACCCCGCCGCCTGGGCTCCGCGCCCCGCCCCTGAACCCTGTTCAATCCCTTCAATCCCCGGCTCCGCCCCGGAGCTTGACTCCATCCCACGCGCAGGCCTAGATAGTAAACTCGCTCCACATTCTCTAGACGTTCTCTGCTGGAGCATCCCTGTGTCCATTGGAGTCCGCAGGTGTGCAGAATCCCAAGTAACCCCAACCCTGCAAGGCTTAAACGCCACTCCCCGGCCTGGCTCGTGCAGCCCTTCCCTGGAGAGGAGTAACTGCTGATTGGATGAGGTGATGGTGATCCAATTGTTTTTAATATGTGCAGGACGTTTTATTACAGGGGAGTCAGATCAGACTTGCATTTTCACTTAACGGAAACTCATCTCTGTTATACTGGCTCAACCTCAGGTCACATGAGGACCTGGGTTTTGTGAGCACAATGCCTCCTGCTCCCTGTCCTGTCAGTTTTGCCAGGGGCTCATACCCTACCCTCAAACTCACTTGGGGGTTGGGGCCTCCCAGCCTTACTCCTTCTTCCTCAAACCAGCTTGGTCAGGATCTTGGGTAGCTGGGGGCTGACACGTGTCCCTTTCAAGGCAGGACAGATCCAGGTTATGAATCTTCAAGAGTGAGTGTTTTATAGAATAACAAAAAAGGGCTTAAGCTTTGCCTTTTAGGGGAAGAATGGTGAGACTTGACCACCTCCCTTCTCTCCTGGAGGGCAGGGACACTCACCCATCTCCACTTCAGCCAGAACCCGAGGTAGGTAAGGCATGTCACTGGGCGCAGGTAAAGAAGGGGAAGAGGCCACTCAAGGGTTTCTCCCTCCTCAGCTCCCCACAGTTCCCTCGTACAGGTAGATGATGGTGTTCTGTCCCTAAGCCGCTGGCCCACCCCAGGGGCCCACCCACAGCTGGCTGAGGGAAAGTAAGATCCCATGGTGGGGTCTGAGGTTATAAATCTGAGAGGAGGCCATCTCTCAAGGTTTTTAAGCAGAATGATCACAAACAGGATTAGGCCCCTGTTTGTGGGTATGAGCTCCTGCCCCTGAAATGGAAGAGTCTGGCCCTTAGAGCAAGTGCTGGGCCTCCTACACCCCAACTACCCATCCCCAGGTGATAAAAGGAAACCCAGGAATTCCCTCAACCCCTTCCTTTCCCCCCCTTTGTGACTCCAGTAGGTGCTGGGCTCCACACCTGGCCTCTACTCATGTTAAGGAATGTTCATATTCACTCCAGGACATGAAAAGAATCAGGCGGTTTGCACCCCAGTCCTGTCCAGCAGCAGCTGTGTAGGCCGCCCTCCCCCCACCATGCATGCTTGTGTGTGTGTGTGTAGGTGGTGACATTGAAATGGGAATGGTGCCAAGGCCCCTTCACAGCACAAACTTGTTCCTGGTGCTCTTGGTGGCTGAGTCTGCATGGGCCTGATAACCAATAACAGCTTTTGTTGACAGGCCCAGGTGTTCTTTGTATACATGCCTAGGGGAGGGGGGAGCAGAGGAAATGAGACTCAGGTGATCTCCAGCTGACCTCCTTTGCCCTCTGAGTCCCACCTGGTTCCAGCCACTCCTGTTTTATGTGTCTTAACCAAAAAAAAAAAAAAAAAACCCAAACTCACTGCAGTGGAGTTGGATCTGACTCACAGCGACCCCTCCTTGGTTACCCATGTGGAAACCCGAACTATGATTCCATAAGAAAAAAAGTTCTGCTACGAATAGTTTGAAATCCAGATTCCAAACCCTGTATTCAGGTGGGAAGGGGGGCATGGAAAGTTCTAGAGGCCTTTGCAGGCCCAGCCCACCCTCCACCCACCTTCTTCCCCAGAAGAGCCCTACCCCCACCCTGTGCCAGAACTGCCTCTCACCCAATGTGCAGCACACCGGCCTGGTTCTCTGCCTCCTGTGTCCACACCGAGATCTTGTCCCCCTTGGTGCGGATATTGACGACAGCCCCACACACCTCCTTGCTGTGTTCTTCAAAGCTCTCCCCGATCAGACACAGCAGCTAGGCCCAGGGAGGGTCAGAGTGATCCTTCCAGCTGGGACACAGGGACATCCCGTTCCCCACCATCCTCAGTCCAGCACCAACGTCTTCCCTGGGGACCCCTGTATTCTAGCTCCCCACACTCACTGTCTCCAACCAGAGGTGGTCCAACTTGCTGTGGCGCTGGTGTTTGGCAAGACTGACCAGCCAGCGGCCACCACGCTTATTCCTACTATCTTCCCACATGGGCTGGATGCCATCCTGGGAGGCAAGGATGGAAAATCAAATGTCTCTCTCTATTCAAAGAGAAGTAGGGACCCAGCAGGATCTGGCTGACCTTCCCAGCCTCATCTGCCCCCTGCCCAGGCCCTGTGTCAGCCCTTTCACCTAAATAGGCAGGTTCTCACTTACTTTTATCCCCTCTGTATTAGCAGGTTCCACTTCCAACCACCCAACCCAGCCTACCAACCTCTGCTTCTGAGCTCCTTGAACTTCATTTGTCCCCTTGTAGGGCTTGTGAGTTTCCCTCTCTCACTGAGCTGAACATGAGTCCAAATGGGGGGTGGATTAAGCAAGCCCTCCAAGTTTAATGCAAGCAAGGACAGATGTCCCAGGCTTGGCCCCAATGGTCCCCAAACCTACCTGAGCACAAGTCACCTGTGGAATCTTTAAACACTGTGGCCAGGCCCCAGCACACACATCTGCTGGGACAGCCCCAGCGTGGGTAGGGGTTCCTAGCGGCAATTCTGGTGTTCATCTCTGGCTAAAGAGCCAGACCAGAAACCTGGGCCCCTTCCTGATCCCCCTTGTCCCTCCTGCCCTTCCAGACTCTTAAGTGTTCTTCAGTCAGAAATCTCATCACTCCAGGGAGATGTCCATGGACCCCACCCCTCTGTGAGGGACAAATTCAACAGAAACAGGAAGGAACCAGCCTGCCCTGGGGGGGGGGGTTGGGGTTAGGCAGAGCTTACCTTGAACAGGGCGTAGTCACAGCCAGATGAGAGCTTACTGGCCAGCTGGATATGACTGTACATCCTGGAGACAGACACCCTCAGACTGACAGGCAAGGCCTGTAGGGCCTGGTTTCAACTGACCCCGTCACATCCACTCAACTCCTTACTGAATCCCACCGCTTTCCCCTACCCACCTTTGGACCTCTACGCCTTTGTTCCCATTGGCCTCCTTGCCTGGAACTTCATTCCCAATTATCCAAACCCTCAAACCCTACCTTTTCTCTCAAGCCTTCCCGGACCCACCAAGCCCCATGAAGCCAGAGCCACTGGAAAGGCTTTTAGACCCAAAAGTGAGGAACTAGGAGATCCTGGGTGGTGCAAACGGTTAACATGCTCAGCTACTAACAGAAAAGTTGGCAGTTCAAATCCATCCAGAGTCACCTGAGAAGAAAGGCCTGACAATCTACTTCTTAAAAAAAAAAAAAAAAATCAGCCAGTGAAAACCCTATGAGCACAGTTCTCTGACACACATGGGGTCAACATGAGTCCATGGCAACTGGGATTGGTTTCTGGCACCCTCCAGCTGGGCTTCAAGGCCTTCTAGGAGCCTGGCCCTCCCACCCTTCCCTGGGATCTGTGCACTTTTTGGGTCCCCTCCCACGTATCCCCCATGGATACACTCAGACAGCCTAGTCGTCACTGCAACTGAGACAGGCTCAGAGAGGGTAAGGAACTTGCACAGGCACACAAAGCCAGGGAGTGCCCAGCCCAGAGTCAGTTTCTGGCTTCTCCCACTTCCCAGGCACTCACCCTCAGCCCCCCAAGAAGGCTGTGCCTCAGCCTCAAATCCCCAGGGCAAAACCCACCCAGCCCTAAACCAAAAACCAAGCCCACTGCCATCCAGTCAATTTTGACTCATTGCAACCCTATAGGACAGAGTAGAACTACCCCATAGGGTTTCCAAGGCTGTAAATCTGTACAGAAGCAGTCTGCCACAGCTTTCTCTCTACAGAGTGGCTGGTGGGTTCATACCACTGACCTTTCAGTTAGCACTTAACCACTGCACCACCGGGGCTCCTCACTCAGCCCGCCACAAATGCTGACAGCCTGCAGGGAAGACTGGGATGTTGGGCTATAGGAAGGAGGGGTGGAGGGGTGGAGGCAAGAAAGGATCTCCAGCTAAGAGCCCCTTGCTCTAGCCTCTAGAAGGGCAGACACTCACGCCCAGAAGTCCTCCACCGTGTCAACCTTGGTGACCAGGTGCAGGTTATCCTGCCAGACCCTGCTGCAGTCATTCTTGAAGAACCACAAAGCCCACCTGGGGAGGGGGAGGCAAGGAGGAAGCAGAGACCACCCCATCTCAATGCCCACTCCCAGCAGCACCTGGGCTGGCAGGGGAGTGGCTTCACATCAAGGACAAACTGGGAGATGGAGTTTGGGACACAGGCCCTGAAGGTGAGTGAAGTCAGTTATCCTGAAGATCAGGGGGACAAGCAGGCTAACCCAGAATTTCAGATGAGTTAAGGGTAGAGGGCTCAGACATCCCAAGGCCTAGACCAGCTATGGCTGTTGGAGGATGATGAACAGGGCAGAGAAAAGAAGGGGTGGTCCAAGGGCACAAGTTAGCACCTGGAGCCTGCCCTACCTGTTCTGCAAGGGATGCAATTCCAGCTCCACCTCCACTGCTTCCACCAGGCCTTTATCTTGGGCCTTCCTCCTCAGAGGCAGCAAAACTGTAGAGGAATGCAGAACTTCCTTCTCCTCTTCCACCAACACCTTCACTGCTGCCTCCTTTTCCTCTTTCTCCTCCTTCTCCCACTCTGGGATTCCGCTCTCAGCCTCTCTTGCCTGATCAAAGAAGGAGTCAGGGTGGGCTGTGAACCTGGACCCTCAGCCACCCCAGTCCTGTCCTTTGCTCCAGAAGAGGCAGGCAAGTGGACTCACAGGGCCAGTAGCAGCCATGCTGTACCTCAGGCTTCACGAGCCCTAGCACCCCGAGGGAACCTCAGCTGCAGGCTTTTAACTCCCCAGTGCCCCATCCTCACACCCTGCCTAGGGCGGGGGAAGAAGGAGGAGCCAGTATGGGCCAGGGAGGGGGCTGACACTATTCCTTCCATCTGCAAGTATTTAGTGAGAGCCTTCTGCATGTAGGCCCAGGGCTGGCGATACAGGTGTGAGCACACAGGCACCAACCCCACCTACGTGGCCCTGGCACTCACTGGGGGGTCGAGACACTAAGCTGAGCATCAATATTAGGGGACTGCCTGTAGGGAAACAGCATCCCACTAACAGTGTGAGGGTGGCCCCTGAATTTAATCCTAGGCTATCTGGGCGTTCTGGGTCTTGGCTTTAGCCACACAGCCTGAGTTCAAGTCCTGCCTTACCCTGAGCAACTATGGGACCTTGGGCAAGTTACTTAACCTCACTGAGTCTCAGTTTTACCACCTGTAAAATGGGACTGTTAATAATACCCACCTCAATAGCTTGTTGTGAGGATTAAATGATATAAAATACCTAAAGCTCGTAGCAAGGTCTGGGTCCATGCTCAATAAAAGTCAGCTGAGGGCTTCTTTAGGGTGGGGGGAGGGATAGTCCTGGCTCTGAACAGCCTCCTTTTTTATGGAGACTGAAGCCCGCCCCAAGTTATTCAAAGTTTCTCATGCTAGCCTTAGCCACTTTTAGGATCCTGGATCTGTAAGATATTAGCTTCTCCCTCTCCTCCATACCAGATAGGCTTATGACCACCTGGAGGCTGACCTTCAACATTATTTAACTCACATCCCATCCCTTAAGCCTCTGATGGATGCCAGGCACAGGACTAGGTGCTGGGATGCAGTGATGAGCAAAAACTGAACGGCCCATGTGCTCACATCTAGTCAGGGAGCCAGATGTTCATCAGATAATCTCACAAAGACCTGTGTAACCACAGATGCAAACCTTGGAAAGCTTGAAGGAAAAGGATTCTGGGATGGGAAAAGATACAAAGCCTGTGACCTGAGCTAGGGCTTAAAGCAACGGTTCTCAGGTGCATGCATCAGAATCACCTGCAGGGCTTGTTTAACACTGATTGCTGGGCCCCTCCAGAGTTTCTGATTCAGTGGGTCTGGGCTGGAGCCTGAGAATTTGCATTTCTAACAAGTTCCCAAATGATGCTGATGTTACTGGTCCAGGATCCCCACTTTGAGAACCACTGGCTTAAAGGCATTTCTCTAAAGAGGCCGAGACCTAAAGTATAAGTGGGAGTTAACTAGATAAGTGAGGGAGGACATCTCAGAGGGAAGGAACAGCATGTGCAAAGGTTCTGGGGCAGAGACCATGAGAACCTGGAGGATGAGAAGAAAAGATCAGTGAGGGTGAGGTCCAAAGGGAGAAGGGGTGGGTAGGTGTTGATCCTAGGAGCAATGGAGAGCCACTGAGTGCTTCAGATGGATGTAGCTGGCTGGGGAGGTCATCAGATTTTCTTTCAGTAAGTTCTCTACACTGCTGTGTAGAAAACAGACCCTATGGTCAAGAGTGAGTGGGAGGAGACCAGTTAGGATGCTGACATAGTTGTGTAGGTGACAGATGGGGGCAACAGGGAAGATGGAGAGAAGAAGATGGAGTCAGGAGGTACTTAGAAGGAAAATTTGATGATATTTGGAGATGAATAGGCTCTGGGGAGGAAGGAGAAGTGTCTCCTGGGTTTGTAGATGACATGGTAGCCCCTTTCATATGGCCAAGTTATCTATTGCCACATAACAAACCACCCCAAATTTATTGGCTTAAAACAACACTAATTATTTATTTTACTTAGAGGCCTATAGTCTGGGCAGGGCTCAGCCAGGACAGCTTGTCTCTGCTCCAAAGCTATGTCACTGGAGGTACATCAAAGCCTAGGGTTCACATTTGGAGCACTTGATGTTAGCTGTCAGCTGGGACCTCAGCTGGGGGCATTCATCTGGGACAGCTATCCATGGCCTCTCTGTATGGCTGCTTGGCTTCTTCACAGGATGATGGCTGGGTTCCAAGAGTGAACATCCCAAGAGACTGGAAGCAGAACTGCCAATCTCTTAAAGTCTGGGCCTGAAAACAGGCACAGCATCATGTACCTGTATTCTATTTGAGTCATAGGACTCGGTCTCAAGGGGAGGGAACATAGCCCTACCTCTCTCCATGGGAGGAGTGTCCAAGAATTTGGAGGGTATGTTTGAAAACCACTGCACATGGTCAGAGGAAGCACTGGAAGAGGACCAGATATGGAGAGAGAGCAAGGATCTGGACTTGATGGAGAAAAAGGGAGAAAGGACCCTGCCAGGTCTTAGCTGCCTATGGTCCTGGCCCTGAACTTGGCATGGAATAACCCTCCCAGCCAAGCACCTCTGTCCATTTGTTATCTTCCCATCTTCCAGCCTGGGGCAGGCCCTGGAGTCTGGGGTTGGGACATTAAGTAGAGACCCTAAGAGTAAACACCTGACCTGACTGGGGTTCTGACCATTGTCCAAGTCCCTCACCTACCATGTTTGTCTATGGAGGCTAGCTTCATGGTGTGGTTGGACAAGCACTCACTGGCTCTGGAATCCTAATCCTCTATTTTGTTCCTAAAATAGCTCCAATCTGCCTGTTTCTTTCCCTCCCTACTACCTTCACCCCAGACAAGCCATCTCTGGCCTGGACCACTGTACAAGTCTCTCCTAAGACTCTTCTTGCTTCCACTCTTGCCTCCCTACTCGCCACAAACCTCAGAGGGAGAATTTACAACATTAATAAACTCACTTAACTCCTCTGTTTAAAATCCTACAGGTAAGGATGGCAATGCTTCAGCTCATGTGCTTTGGACATGTTACCAGGAAAGACCAGTCCCTGGAGAAGGACATCATGCTTGGTAATGTTAAGAGTCAGTGAAAAAGACCCGTGGCTTCCAGCCAAACAAAAGACAGGCATATGAGTTGACCATTTATTTACCTGAGGTAGATACACTCCTTGGAGAGAACAATCATGGGAGAAAGAAGGGCTGTTTATGCACAGGGAGACAGCTAAGGGGGTAGGAGTGCATGGAGGGATGGACACAGGGAAGAGGTTAGTATCGGGAGGAAGTGGGAGGGGAGCTGTTGCATTGTGGTAAATTGTGGTCAATGTCATGAGACAAAGTGTATGTGAACTGCTGTATGGAAAGTGAATTTGTTCTGTAAATTTTCACCCAAATCACAATTTAAAAAAATAAATAAAAAGAGTCAGTGAAAAAGAAGAAGACCCTCAACTAGATGGATTGATACAATGGTTGCAACAACAGGCTGACACACGGCAGTGATTGTGAGGAGGGTGCAGGGCTGGGCAGAGTTTGGTTCTGTTGTACACGAGGTGGCTATGGGTTGGAACCAACACAACGGCATCTAACAACAGGACACCTAGAATGTGGTCCAAAGTCCAGGTTCTGGACTTTCAAGTTCCTGCATGGAGCCATCCTCGCTGTGCCTCAGCACATTGATCCTCCAACAGGCAAGATTCGTTACTGCCTCAGGGCCTTTGTATGGCACCATTTTAAACCCTGGGGAGTACAACCAGGAACAAAAGTGATGGTTCCTCTTTGCTACAGAAGCTCCCAGGGCTTATTCTTTGCACCTCCCTGTTCTGTCCACACTTGCTGTTTCATGATCTCATCCAGTGGCATTTTCACCCAAGTCTCTCTGTATGGCTGCTTGGCTTCTTCACAGGATCATGGTTTCACAGGATGAAGCAGCCATAGAGAGAGGCATTAAATGACATATACATAGTGCTATCTCTGACCCTGAACTTTCTGCTGATATCCACAAGAATATATCCATCCAACTGCCTGCTTGACACCTCTACCTGGGGATCTAAAGTGCATCCCCGATCTATCACATTCAAACCTGAATCTCTGACCTCCCCATCCCAAGACCTGCCCCTCCCACCATCTTCTCCATCCTTCCAGTTGCTCAGCCAAAACTCTTGGAACGATCCTGGGCTCCTTGCTCTCTAACCCTTCAGCACACTTCGTCTTCAGCCCTACCTTCACAATATTTCCAGGACCGCTTTTCTCTGTCTCCATCACCACCACCCTGGCCCAAGCAACTGTCATCCAGTGCCTGTATTATGGCAATGGCCTCTAAATTGTTATCAGCTTCCTACACAGCAGCCCTTAAAAATGAATCTACGATCCACCAATTCCACTCCTAGGCAGTGTAGTGCCTAAGGCACTTGACTGCTAACCAGAAGGCTGGTAGTTCAAATCCACCAGCCACTCCTCAGAAGGAAGATGGGGCAATCTACTTCCATAGTGATACTGCCTCAGAAACCCAAGGAGGAGTCGCTATGAGTTGGGGCCGACTCGATGGCACATAACAACAACAACAACACAGGCATATACACAAAAGATTGGAAGCAGGAATGCAAACCTTGTACACCAATGTTCATTGCAGCACTATTCACAATAGCCAAAAGGTACAGATAGCCTAATTGTCCATCAACAGATGAATGGGATAAACAAAATGTATTTTATATAAAAATTCACTACCATTGAGTTGATTCTGACTCATAGCAACCTCCATTGGGTTTCTGAGGTGGTAAATCTTTACGAAAGTAGATTGCATCTTCCTGACCTCCTTTCCTACTATGTACCCCCTACTCAGCTGCAGTCACACTGGCCTCTCCATGGATTTTCATAGCATGCTGAGTCCTCCCCTGGCTACGTCCTCCACCTGAATGCTCTTCCCTCAGTCACCTGCAGATATCACTGCCTAACCTCTCTTCCCACTGCATTTAACTGCCCACCCCTCAGCCCCACCCCTCAGCCCCTCTGCAGCACCTTCTATGCTCTTGTCTCTTCACTTTTTCCCTTCCCATGTATCACCTCCTAATACACTCTCTATTTTACTTATTTTATCATCTGCCTTCTCCTGCTAAAATATCAGGTCTCTCAGGTCTCTGTTGCTCATGGCTGTGTTCCCTAGTGCCTTTAATGTTAACTTGCCTGGCCCATAGTAGGTACTCAGAGATCAGGGTGAGGGGAGAGAGCTGACCACAAGATTTAGCAAAATGAGAGTCACTGATAACTTCAACAAGAGTAACACAATCAGAAGCATCTTATTTGGTTATGACTTCATTTGTTCCATGTCTATCACATACTACTAGAACTTCACATTCCAGAAGACCAAGGATCTCGTTGATTTTGTTTTTGGCTGAATCTCCTGTACATGGCACATAGTAGGCACTCAGGAAAAACAGATTGAAAAAAATAAATGCCATGACCAGTTATATGACTTCCCCTGAAATTCCTCCTCTGTAAAATGGGAATAAAAATGCCTGCTTTTAAGGACTGTTTTCAAGGATTAATGTTATGATAGATATAGTACCTGGCACACAGAAAGTATCCACCAAATGTCACCTAGCCCCCTTACTATTCTCATTCCCCTATCCTACTGATCCTGCAGGAAGCCCACCTATCTTCCTCCCCATCCTGAGGCTTCTGGGCAGCAAGAAAGTTGATAAATATTTCATCTTTCTGGCAGGCACCATGCAGAGTTATAAAGGCCTGTCTGGATTTTTGCAGAGCACAGGCATGCCAGGAAGTGGGAGTCCCCATAGCTCCAGCTGAAACCTCCAAAACCCTTCCCCCATTCTTCCACTTTTCCTCTAAAGCTTCAATACCCATTCTCCTTAGTACATTTTTAGGAAGGGGAGAAGGAAGAGACGGTTGGAAAGGCCCATTTTTCCAGGGGAGAGAGAAAAGAAAAAAGGAAAAGAGAGGACCATGAGAACTCATAGGTAGGGCCTGGTGAGAAAGCAACCCAGGATCCTGGGCTCTGCCCATGCTATAGCTAAAAGGAGTATGGGGTCAAGAACCCATTGTGCAGTAAGTGGGGGCCCGAGATCCATGCACCCTTGTACTTTGGTGGTAATACTAACAAATCCCGTCTAACTTCAGAGGGAATGATGAGAATCAAGATCAGCACAAGGCTGATTCCTATGAGGTAGAGGTCAGATAGACCTCCACTCTCCAACCTTTTTACCAACTCTGACACCAACTGTCCTTCCCACGACACTCTCTACTTCTGGGTTTTATAATATGTTACAATGGGCACACAGAACTCACAGACCATACTTACAGTTAAGTGGTTTATTAAGGAAGCAACAGGGTATGACTCAGAATCAGGATCTGGAAGCCCCTCTGAAGTGGAAGGCACATCTTTCCCTTCTTCAGTGTAGGACAGCTCTCTCAGCTCCTCTTAGCCATGCAGGCAAGCAAGCCCTTCTCTTTGCCCTGCTTGCTCTCTCTCAGCCTGGCAGGCCTCTTCTTAGTCCCTAGGGTGAGGACTCCTCAGCCCCCTGAGGAAATGCCTCTCTGCCTTCACCTTGCTACCATTGGCTTCTCTATTGCTAACTGACCCACCTCATAGCCCACGTAGCTGTTTTGTTCAGCTCTCTTAGTTGCATGCTACTGGACCCTTTCCAGGCCTCTTGCTGTGTTTAATCTTACAGCCTTTGACCCATGTTATAGCTCCTTCAAGAGATTCCTCCCCTCCTCTCTCTCTGCTTCTTCTCCCTTCTTGCCGTTTTTCCATCTGCCAATTTCTGTGGGGTTGGCTGTATATATAAGCAAATTCCTGGTCAATATCAAGGGTTGGCCCTCCCACCAGGGCCACGAACTGACCAACCCTCTTTCAGTAGGCCACTGACACTTCATTTGCATAGTAGACTATAGTAACTTCATTTGCATAGTACATTGACAAATCCCTGCAAGGTGCATACCAATCACAGGGCAGGATGCAGCCCAGAGCCAAACAAAAAGTCAAGTTTGTTTACAACTTGCTCAGGAAATGTTAATCAGTCTGGACAAAAGTAACACATCCACTTGGGTGGGAAACTAGGAAAAAGGTAATCCATCAAGGATTGGGGGAAAGAAATTTCTCAAGCTGTTTTTCCTAAGAACCAAAGCAAAAGGCCGCATAAAGGAATTTATTTCACTATCCCCCTTCTTCTGGGGACAGCACAGATGGAAAGATATAAAGAAAAAAAGTAGCCATTGTTAACAACTGAGGAATACAGATGAAAGATATTCAAATATTCATTGTAGTAGTATTGTAATTGTTCTGTAGGTTTTGTTCATTGCACCATGGAAATAAGTATATGGAACCCTACACATTAAGGAATTGGTCAGTTTTGCTATCACAGTAGGCTTAAAATGAGCTACCTCAGAGACAGGGTTGGGGGGATCTCACTACCATCAAGAAAGAAGAGGAAGGAGTGGAGCATGTCCTTTCACCCCAAGATCCCTGCACTGAACCTCCTCAACCCAGGACACAGAGCTGTGACACCAGAGATGGTGAGAAGCAGCAGCAGCAGAGGCAGGCAGAACCCAGAGACTGGCAGGAGACCGAGTGGTGGGCTTCCTAAACCATGCAACAAGAGAGCTGCATGCGTTTTGCAAAAGGGGCAGGGAGGCCACATCTTCTGACCTCCTCTAACTGCACAAGTGGAAGATAGAATCACCATCAATAGCCCAAGGCCTATTCCTGTGAGGCCAGACATGCTGCCTCCCTCCAGCCCTTTCATCAACCCCGACACCAACCTTTCCTCCTGCAGCACACACCACCTTTCTGCTGGGTTCAATAATCTGCTGCAGTGGCCACACAGAACTCACAGATTATGGGATTTAATATGGGAGAATGAGGCTACAATTCAAGTTCAGGAACAATGCTCAGTCTCTCTCAGCCCGCCGTCTCACAGCCAACAGTCTCTCACAGTCTCTCTCCCAGCAGTATGTGTCTCTCAGTGTCTCTCTCAGCAATGCATGTCTCTTTCATCTCATTCCCAGCAGTGCGTATCTCTCAGGAGTGTGTTTCTCTCAGCAGCACATCCTTCTCAGCCAGTAGTCAGAGACACTTCTGCATCTAGGAGGCTTCCTTTTGAGCCTGGCAGAGTGGCCAAACTAGCCAATCATAACATCAGAATTCTAAGCACCTGAGAGACAGCGAACTTCCCAGAATATTGCTTTGTGCCACGCGTAACAGAAATGCCCCAGGTGGATAACATTTACAATCAGAAGCTCCTCAGTTGCCCACGACAAATTCCACCACTGAGTTTACAAAGACTTATGGCTAGAAAAGCCATGCCAGGTAATTTACTACACCGCACCTTTGGACAGGAGGCTTGCTGGTGGAGTGGGGTGCCTCTGGGCATTTATCTGTGAAGCTGAAAGATCTTTGTAACACTTGCCTGATCACAGCAGAGGCCAGGCCAAGAGGCTGAGGGCCAGAGAGAGATCTGCCTTCAGGCAAGGCTGCACCAGAGGCTGTCCTGATTGAAGAACTGTATCTTGAGCATTCTTGATCCTGAACTGTAACCTGTTACTTCCCTAATAAATCCAATAATTGTGAATATTGTCTGTGAGTTCTGTGTAGCCAATGCAATGAATTATTGAACCCAGCAGAGAAATAGAGAGTGTCGTGGGAGAGATAGTTGGTGTCAAATTGGTAAAAAAATAAAATAAAAAAATTTGGAGGATAGTGCTGTGTCTGACCTCTGCCTCACAGGAATTGGCCTTGGGCTGTTGATGTTCATGTTGTTCTTCCTCCTCTTGTGAAGTTAGAGGAGGTTGGAAGCCACCCCCACACCATTTTTACAGAATCAAAACTGGGTCTCCCACATGGATGGAGAGAATTCTGTTACTTAACTACTAGCCCACATGAGTGCCTGTGACAGTTGGAGCTGTGTGTCAACTTGGCTGGACCACAATTCTGTGTGGTTTAAGCAATTGTGATGTGGGTTGTTCCCATGATGGGATTAGCTATATGTTTTGAGCAGCCAATCCATTGAAAGGGAGTTTCCCTAGGGTTGTGGCCTTCTTGCAATATATTTATGGACATCCTGGGAAAAGAGACATTCTTCTGTGGATCAGGATTCTGTTGTGCTGCCTACAACAGTCCATGAGTCCATGAACAATCCACCATTCGGCCTGGAGATCTTGGATTCATCATTCGCTGAAGTCAATAGCCAGTATACTCCCTGCCAACCTTGAGCTCATCTGCCCCTGCAGCTGTGTGAGTCAGGAAAAGCCTCCATCTTGATGTTTGATCCAAGAACTTGGGACTTGCCAGTTTCTACAAGTGTGTGAGCCATTTTCCTAAGATACATTTCTCTTTCTCTCTCTCTCTCCATGAACTTTATTGGTTTTGCTTCTCTAGAGAACCCAGTCTAATACCGTGCCCAAATTCTTGCCTGATTCAGAATTTAAACTATTTTCTGTCCCTTCAAAACTCTGGACTTTTTGCTGCATCCTCTATTAAGAATGCTCACCACCACTTATAAGATCTTACTCATCTTTCAAAACTCAACTCAAATGTCACTTTCTCCTGGAGGCTTTCTCTAGATGCTCCTTCCCTCTTCGGGCTCCCATAGCCCTCTGTGCTGCTTTTAAACTCTGCAGCAGCCAACTTGCTGCCAATCCAAGGACTGACCTTGCTCCTGATCCATCTTCACTATCCGCTCTGACTTTCAGGGGTTCTTTGTTACACATCACAGAACTCACTTCTGGCTAATTTAAGCAGATAAGGAGGTTATTAAGCTCAAAGGCTCTCCAGAAGGGCCAGAGAAGCCACCTTGGAGACCACAAGGCCCAAATGATGCTCAAAATCACATAGCCAAACAGGCCCATGAAGAGTTCCCTGACCTCTGACCAGTGATGCTGGACACTCCCAGAACCAGAATCAGTGCTGCCCATGGTCCCTTGGAGGCATGTGCCACTACAACCTCCTTCATCCCAAGAATAGACTGCCCTTCTTCCCTGCTTCTTTCTGACACCAGCTTCAGGTTTGGGGGTGGTGTATCTATGTGGAGGACTCTAGTCACACATCCAAGCTCTGGCTGCAGGGCAGGCTGGAAAAGCAAGTCTTGGCATTGTCTACTCTTGGTGTAGGGGGAAGTGGGTCCTCTCATAAGGTGGATGATCTCCAAATGTAGGAAGGGGGCAACTCCAATGTTGTGGGACCAAAAATAATCACAGATGTCATGCTAGCTTTAAAAATTGTATAAGTAAAATACTACTCAAGACAAAGTAATCAAACAGCACAAGAAGGAAGATGAAATGTAAAAGCCTTCCTCTCTGAGCTGCTCAGTCCCATTGTCCAGAGGCAACTAGTTAATTAACAGATTTTAAGAAATCCTGGAAGATTTGTTCTTTGGCTAGATGGATGGAAGGATGGATGGATGGATGGAAGGAAGGATGGATGGATGGACAGATGGATGGAAGGAAGGATGGATGGATGGATGGAAGGATGGCATTGAGTCAATTCTGACTCGTGGTGACCTTATGTACAACAGAACAAAACTTTGCCCCATGCTGCATAATCCTCAAGATTGTCACCATGTTTGAGTCCATTGTTGAGGCTGTTGTGCCAATCCATCTCACTGGGAGTCTCCTTCAGCTTTGCTGGACCTCTGTTTCACCAAATACCAGGTCCTCCTACACCACTTGATCCCTCCTGATGATGTGTCTAAAGCAAGTGAGTCAGATTTTGCAAAAACGGCAAGGAGGCCACATGTTCTGACCTCCTCTAATCCCACAAGAGGAAGACAGGATTACCAGCAGTAACCCAAGGCCTATTACTGCAAGGCCAGACATACTGCCTCCCTCCAGCCCTTTTCACCAACCATTCCTCCCAAAGCACCCACCACCTCTCTCCTCGGTTTGATAATTCGCTGCAGTGGCCACACAGAACTCACAGTTTATAGGATTTATTGGGGAAGCACCAGGCTACAACTCAAGTTCAGGAAAAACGCTCAGTCTCTCTCCCAGCCCACCTTCCCTCAGCCAACAGTCTCTCACAGTCGGTTTCCCAACAGTGCTGGTCCCTCAGTGTCTCACTCAGCAATGCTTGTCTCTTGCGTCTCTTTCCTAACAGCACGTGTCTCTTTCAGGGGTGCGTGCCTCTTTCGGCAGCACGTCTTCTTCAACCAGCAGTCAGAGAGAGTTCTGCCTCTAGGAGGCCTCCTTTTGAGCCTGGAAGGGTGGTCAAACTAGCCAATCATAGCATCAGAACTCTAAGCACCTGAGAGAGAGTGGGAACCTCCCAGAACATTGTATTGTGCCACACCCAACAAATACTCCACGTGGATAACATTTACAATCAGGAGCTCCTCAGTTGGTTGCTCATTCCACCACTGAGTTTACAATGACTTATGGGTAGAAAAGCCATACAAAGTAATTTACTACACTGCAGATTTGCTGTTCTGTTGCTGTTTACATTGGCTAATTTTCAGAAGTAGATCCCCAAGCCTTTCTTCCTAGTCTGCCTTGGTGCGGAAGTTCCACTGAAACCTGTCCTCCATGAGTGACTCTGCTGGTATTTGAAATACTGGTGGCATAGCCTCCAGCATCACAATAACACGCAAGCTAGCACAGTATAACAAACTGATAAACAGGTGGTGGCTTTTTTTTTTTTTTTTTGTATCTGGATATAAATATTTGTATATAAATAAAAGTATTTGTATATAAACAATATATTTATACATAGGTATTATGTATATAAATTATATACTATGTGAGTATCATTTTCCATGTATCAACATAGGCTCTGTTCCACACATACAGTTTAGCACCTTACTTCTCTCACTTAGCAATGTATCTTGATATACTCCCATGTCAGTACACAAGTCTAGCTCATCCTTTCTAACTGCAGCATACCATTTCAGTAGATAGATCCTAGTCTACCACAATTAACAAGTCAGTCCTCTAAGGATGGACATTTAGATCATTTTCAGCTTTTGCTACAATAAACCACACTGAGGTAAGCACCCACACTTGTGCAAATGTCTTTGTGTGTTTGTGCAAGTAGAGAGCCATGGAATAAATTGCTGGAAAGGGAAATTGCTGGCTCAAAAGGAGCATACATTTATATTTTTGATAAACATTGCCAAATTGCCTTTCAAAAAGCTTGTACCAATTTGCAGTCCTATCAACAGCCTGCAAACATTTTTTTCCAGGACTGGCATAGTCTGGTCACTGGCTGGCTCCTCACCTCATTACCTGTAGTCACTCTCACACCCTGCACTTCTGGCCACAGGGCCTTTGCCCATGTTATACTCAGACCCTGAAATTCCTTCTTCCCTTGTTTGCCAGATGAAATCTTACCAGTACTGCAAGACCCAGCCTAAATGTCACCTCCTCCATACAGCCTTCCCTGACTACCCTAAGCAGAGTCTCCTTCCTCTGGGATCCCACAGCACCTTCAGCCTAATTCTGTCATAGCACTGACTATGGGCTACTGTGCATTCTATGTCATTTTGACAATCCCCACAATAACCACACACAAAAAAGGGGCCCTGTTCTCCTCTTTGTCCCTCCCTTCTGTCTGTCGGACTGCATAGGCCTTTTGTCTGCTAATGGCTAAGATACTTGCCTGCTAACCAGACGGCTGGCAGTTCAAACCCACCAGCCACTCCTCGGAAGGAAGGTTGGGCAATCCTACTTCCGTAGTGATACTGCCTCGGAAACCCAAGGAGGGGTCGCTATGAGTCGGGCTGACTCGATGGCACATAACAACAACAACAACAAGCACAGAGCTGCATCAGGGCCTTTGCTCTTGCAGTTCCCTCTCTATGGATCTTGCCCTCATCTGCCTTGGCTTCCTGGCCTCTCTCCTGGGTCTTTGCTCAAATTCACCTCCTCAAAGAGGCCTCCCCTCATCCCTCTATCTCAGTGCCCCTCCTCTCTCCTGTTACAACACCCTTCTTTCTTCATAACACTTTTCACCGCTGGAATAACCTTGTTTGATAGGAGTGTTGGCGCGTTAATTTTTCTGCCAGCCCCTTGAGGTCAGAGGCCTTGTTTTTCTTTTCCACTGTCTCCAGTCTTGAACTTGCCTGGTACCTGTGTAGGCACTCAATAAACATTTGTGAAATGAATCGTTCATATTGAACAAGAGGAAACAGGCATGAGGTCCCACCGTTAGTAAAAAGGCACGGTCCTGATTCGAACTCCAAACTTCAAAGCCAACTGCATTATTTCTTCTCTACAACTCTACCACCTACGTCTCTCCCACAAAACTAGGCTCTTGGGGGCAGGGCGCAAGCCTAACCCGGGGTCCCCAGCGTCTTGTCCCAGACTGGTCCCAGGAGGCTGGCAAGTTCCGGGGAGATGTAGCCCTCCCCGCCCCCTGTCAGTCAGGCCGAGGGGGCGGTGCGGCCGCCAGGGGGGATGCTGAGCTCAGAGCTGCCGCAGCGCCGGAGCCCGAGCCGGAGCCGGAGTGAGCGAGCGAGCTAGCTGGGCTCTAGGAGTGAGCGGTGACTGGCGAGGCACCCAAAGGCCGGGGCACTGCTGCGCCGCGGCTCAGGGTACGCGGCCCGCCTGCTGCCCACAGACACGAGCGCCCGGCCACGGCCGGATCTCCACTCCGCCCCGAGTCTACCCAGCCCGGCCTAGCTGAGCCCCGGCGTCCGCCCGCAGCCGCCGCTCCAACCCCAGCCCGGGCCCCGTATCCAGGTGAGGTGCCTGGGATGTGGATGGGGATGAGGGTGTAGGGGGGCCAAGGTGAAGAATGGGAAGGGGTGGGAAAAGGGCCTAGGCATAGAGATGAGAGAAGGGATGGCTTGGAGGCGCCAGTGGGTGCACATCAATGTGCGCCCAGGGCTGTGTGTCTGCTCCCCTGTGTCCGTTGCTGTCTGGGTGGCTGTGTGGACGTGCGTCCGTGCCCGTGTGTCCGTGTATGTTTGAACATGAGTGTGTCCTCTGTGTGCACGTGAGAGTGTCCGTGGGTGTATGTCTCTGTGTACATGGCTGTGTGATTCTGTGATGTGTGACAGGAAGGCCCCGGGTCTTCGCGCCGAGCCCGGCACTCGGATTCAGTGGGGCCGCAGGTTGCAGGGCCCAGGATAACCGAGGCGGCTGCCCCTCCCGCGTCCCCGGGTTTCAAGGACGCTAGGACTCACCGCGGCCCAGAGGCTGCTCGGGATGGGAGTGAGAGGTAAAAGGGGAGATGGGGCTTCAGGCCCGGAAGGGCACTGCGGTCTCAGGGGACAGGGGAGGGGTCACTCAGGCCCCTAGGGGATGGCTGGGTGAGGGTGAGGAGATAGCGCACCAGTGCCCATGTGTTCGCCCTCCCCAGGCCGCCAGGATGGACATGTTCATGAAGGGCCTGTCCATGGCCAAGGAGGGTGTCGTGGCCGCCGCGGAGAAAACCAAGCAGGGGGTCACTGAGGCCGCGGAGAAGACCAAAGAAGGCGTCCTCTACGTCGGTGGGCGAGGGGCAGTGTTTCCGGGGCTTCAGGGTTGGGGTATCCTCGGAAGAAGGGGGGCAGGGGTCCTTAAAGGGGGTGAGGGGTCTGGGAAGGAGGATATGAGTCAGCAGATAGGGTGAGGTCAGCAGGAGTCAGTGGGGACAAAGCCAGCAGATGGAAGCCTGGGTCATTGAAGGGGGGTGGGTGGGTGATGAGAATGGGGTGCTGCTGAAAGGCCAGAGGACAGGTGCAGTGATAAAAGAAGATAGCCTTCTTTTTCAAATCTTATTATTAATAGTTACCTGGTGGTGTGCCCTCACTGTATACCAAGTACTGTATGAAATGCCATAGCATCCATTAACCTCATTTAATGCTCCCAGCCCATTCTACAGATTAGGAAAACTGGGATTCCCACAGGTTTATCTGTCTTGCCCAAGGCCACACAGCTGCTAATGCCTAAGGCTGGGGTCTGAAGGGACTTCAAAAGCCCCCCCCCCCAAAGGTCCCTCTCCCTGCCCCACCCCCATGTGTTCTCTCTCCCATTCTTCTTCTAAAGCTACTTGGCTGAGCTGCTTTCTGGGTCTCCCTGCCTCCCAGTGCTTATGGTTCCATCATTGCTCTCTCTTCTCCCCAACCACCCTCCCTGCAGCTGCCAGCTGGTGTCAAGGCAAAGGCCAATTGGTTAAAATCTCTCACCCTAAATGTGAGGAGACTGAGCCTGCAGGGTCATTTGCATAAGGAAAGGAGGGGCCAGAAATTGACATTGACTGAGTCCATGCTCAGGACTTACTGATGTGGAGCATGTTAATTATATAGGCTCTGAAGGGCTGAGTAATTTGCACAGGGCTGGAGCTCTGGTAGCATATAGTGCCTAAGGCACTTGACTGCTAACCAGAAGGCTGGTGGTTCAAACCCACCAGCCACTCCTCGGAAGGAAGATGGGGCAATCTACTTCCATAGTGATACTGCCTCAAAAACCCAAGGAGGGGTCGCTATGTCAGTCCGACTTGACGGCACATAACAACAACAACAAGCAGCAGCAGACTTGGGATTATGGTTGCTTTACAAATATTCACTGAACACCTACTGTGTGCAGGGCATTTTATGGATGCTGGGGATGTAAAGTGAATAGGAGAGACAAAGTTGCCTACTTTCCTGGAGCTGAACTAGAAAATATCAGAGGGTGATAGCATTTCAGCAGTGGGATTCGATACCAGGGGGCTGGGATGGGGACTGCTTTGGGTGAGAGAGTTGAAGAGGAGCTACCTGAGAAAGAAACATTTGAGCTGAGTCCTGGATAATGAGAAGGTGCCAGGCAGGGAACTTGGGGTGGGAATGGCAGGTGCAAAGACCCTGAGGTAGAGTGGGTTAGAGGAGACCAGGTTCTGCAGAGGGCAGGAAACAAGCAGTGGTAGGAGATGAAATCAGAGAGGCAAGATAGGACCAGTTCATAAGGAGGTCCTTTAGATCAAGGCAAAACCAAGCGAAACCAAACCAAGTTCACTGCCATTGAGTCAATTCCGACTCATAGTGACCCCCATTGGGTTTTCAAGGCTGTAAGTCTTTATGAAAGCAGATAGCCCTCTTTATCTTCTGTGGAGCAGCTGGTGGGTTCGCACCATCGACCTTTTGGTTAGCAGCCAAACATCTTAACCACGACATCATCTTAGATCAAGGCAAAGTGTTATAATTGCCACAAGAGGTTGTAAGCAGGGGACTGACATGGTCTGATTTCAGTTTTAAAAGGTCCCTCAGGCTGTTGGGTACAGAACAAATTGCAGCAAGGCCCTCTGGGAAGTAGTACAGCCACCAGAAGAGGGGTGGCTGAGTACGGGTAGTACTACTGTTGGAGCTGGGGAAAAGGCTTGAGCTCATGTCTGCCAGCTTCTAGCACTGGTCTCCCTCCTGCCTCTCTCAGCTCCTTCCTTCCTGTTGAGTCCTGGCTCCACTGACATTGTTTCACTGCCAGTAGGCTTCACCACTCCAAGCCATGCTACCCTTCCCCCTTCTCCCCTTGTCTAGAAACCCATGGTGGTCCTCCAGTCCCTACACATTAAAGGCTTAACCTCTAATAACCTGGTATCCAATGCTCTTCAGGGTCCTGTCTCAGGCAACTTGTCCAACTTTGTTTCTCACTGCACTGTGTTTGGTGCACAGCCCCACCTGGATGCACTTACTGAGGGACCTGATCACGTCACTCCGTTCATGCTCTGTCCTTCCCTCTGTGTGATAATCTCCCCAGTCTCCTTTCCGTATCTCCACTGCTCCTCCTTTGAAGGCCCAGCAGTGTATCCTCCCTATCATGCACCCCCAGGTCCCAGCTTCCTGACAGCGGAAGTCATCTCCCCACTACTTGAGATCCGGGGCCTGGAATCGGCTCTCCTCTTTACCCCATTCAGGCAGGGAGCAGTTGGCCCAGGGTCTGGCACAGAGCAGGTGCAAACAAATGCTTGTAGGAGGCAGGACAGGGAGGATAATAGCCCGCCCCCTCCAGGCTCCCAGTTTTGGCTGGCTTTAGCCTTGTCTTCCCATACTCCTGGCCTCTCCTCCTCCCACTGGACACAGCCTTCCCAGACACCCGTTTCTGGGTCTGTCAGCTACTATCTGGGTTGCCACACTTTCAGGGTGGGAGACTTCCTGATTTGTAGAGGCCCCTCACCTTCCCGCAGGTCAGCCTCCTAGCCCTTCCCGGTAGCCTCATATTTTGCATGTGATAGTCATACCCTCCCAGAAGGCCCAGCTGATATGTAGATGCCACTCACAATCTGCACATCCCCCTTAGGCCCAGCCTGCACTGAGATACTCACCACTTTGCCCAGAAGGAAGGGTTTGTACCTTGTTAAGAGAAAATGGTGGTGGTGGGGTACAGGGCATGAGGGTGACCATGAGTAGGATGTGGGGAGCTGAGCCATGCACCAGGGTACCAGATAAACTTTCCAAAATATACAGCTTTGGTGTCCTCTGGCCCCACTCCACCCCAACTTAGCCTTCATATTCGCAGAGTTTTAGAGTCTAAAGACCTGACCTTGAATTCCAGCTCAGCCATTTAGCAGGGCACCAGCTCTTTCCTTCACTGAGCATTTTCCTTGTGGGGCTGGGAGAAGGCTACATGAAAGGGTGTAATTTTGGTCCTCTAGTGCTGTTCTAACAGAAGATACCACAAGTGGATGGCTTTAACAAACGGGGGATTTATTCTTTTACAGTTTAGGAGGCTAGAAGTCAGAGTTCAAAGTGCCAAGCTCTAGAGGTTGGGTGAAGGCCCCCTCGATCTTGGGCTTCAGTTCTGCCTCTTGTTCCCAGCCCACTGGAACTGGAGGCATCTTTTCACTCAGGCAGCTGCTGGCTGCTGAGGCTGACAAACCCAAGGTTGATAAATAAAATGACACAGTCTCAAGATTACCAAACAACATGGCAGGCCACTACTTCAAGTCCAGAGACAGTTCCAGCATCGGCAGGAAACAAGCAGGCTGCTGAATGAAGACTTGGCAACATGCTCAGTCCAAGCATGCCAAAAAAGCTGCAGAAACCTTTCTCTATGCTTCTTCTTGTATACTGGAAGCAGACCACATCCCTAAGGCAGCTACTCAGCTGCTCCAGTAGATTCCACCATGGAACTGATTACCAGTTTCTTTATGGGGAATACTACATCCAGCTGCCCGCCACTCAAAACCAGGCTCAGCCAAGTTGACACATAACCTCAACTACCACAGGGTGCCAGAGAAGTGCTCACTCAGCCGCCACCCACTACAGGGTGTGGATATTGTGATGGGTGAGGATGAGGGGACAGACAGTGGAGAGGAGTAGAAGTCCCCAGGAAGTCTAGTGCAGTGATGAGAAATGAGGGCAGGACTAGTATAGGGAAGGGCCTGTGGGATGTGGAGATTTGAGGATGCCTGGGAAGGCTGCAGACCTGTACACCTGCTGCTGACTGGGTCCCTCTGACTACCCTGTAACCATTTTTCAGGCCTGGAATTTCTGTTTCCTGGCTCAGAGCCTTTAAATGTGTTCTCTTTCCTCCCTGCAGGAAGCAAGACCCGAGAGGGGGTGGTACAAGGTGTTGCCTCAGGTACCAATCCCATCTGGCTCAGCCCCCTTCCCTCACCTGGGGCCTGAGATCTGTACCCTCCAAGGCCTCGGTGGGGGGTGCTCCCTGGGGAGGGCAGACCTGGGGCACTATGGTAGGAGGGCACCTGTGCCTGCCCTTCACCCTGGGCCCCAACCCCCTCCCCTCACCCCATCCCTGATCCAGTGGCTGAGAAAACGAAGGAGCAGGCATCACATCTGGGAGGAGCTGTGTTCTCTGGGGCTGGGAACATTGCAGCAGCCACAGGCCTGGTGAAGAAGGAGGAATTCCCCACCGATCTGAAGGTAAGTAAACCCACTCACCACACACACCAGACACCCAAATACATCTGCCACCATTCTGTCCTTTCCCCCAGCCAGCTGGGGGCTCACAACATCTTGCCCCATATTATGTAGGGCCCTGCTAGACTCCACTCAGCATGTGTCTGAGTGAAGATGTGTATGGTATGGCTCTCCCTGTGACAGTAACCCAGATATGGTTGTATAGGAGTGTCCTGCTTGGGAGTGTATCTGGATCACTTCCAGCTACATCCGCATGTGCCACTCGTTGTTCATTAACTTCTTTTCATTCAACAAATATTCATGCCAGGCAGGAATTGTTCTGGAGGTTACCACAGGGAGTAAGTTTCCTGCATTCATGTATTATAGTAGGGGATACTTTGCAGTTAGAAGCCAACTAATAAATAAGCAAGATCATTTCAGACAGGGATAAATGCAATGAACAGACAATATGGAGATGGAATAGAGTCAAGGGGTGAGGGAGCTGCTTCAGCTGGGAGGGCTTCTCTGAGGGATGGGCATGTGAGCTGATAACATAAGAGATGAAAGAAAGGCAGTCATGAGAAGAGGTGCAGAAAAAGTACCTCAGGCCATGGGAACAGCAAGTGCAAAGGCCCTGAGGCAGGCATGAATTTATCATGAGAACCATGAAAAGGGGCGGAAGGCTGTCACAGCTTTGTATAGACATGGTTCGCCATGAAGTATCAGTGGCTGCATATGTGTAGGTAGAGACACAGGTGTGTTAGCACACCCTGGAGAAGAAGAGTTAAGAATAGTGGGCTCTAGAGCCCCACAGAGCTGGGCTGGAATCTCAGCCCACACTACTTCCTGGCTGTATGATCCTAGGGCAAGTCCTACCATGTTCCTGAGCCTGATTCTTTGACTAAGAACACAATAGAGTTCTTATGCAGATTGGTGGTAATATAGCTCTGAGGTGCTAAAATTTGGATGTGTACCAGAACCCTCCAGAGGGCAGGTTAAAATATAGATGGTTAGGCCCCATCCTCAGAATGTCTGACTCAGCAGGTCTGGGGTTGGGCCTCAGAATTTGCATTTCTAACAAGTACCCAGGTAATGCTGACACTACTGATCTGTGGACCACACACTGAGAACCACTAATGTAAAGAGCCTGGCCTGTGGACAGTGGGTGCTCAGTAAGAGATGGTGGCCACACAATCATGTGAATGGTCCATGTCTGCCCCCAGGTGATCATGTGACCCCAGGTGTTCATGGACGTGTACTACCCTATAGTGTGCACTGGGGGCCCACACGTGTGAGTGCCAACATTCCCAGGGGATACTCCATGTCTCTCCATCCACATGTACAGACCTCTGCCTCAGGGGGTGGGGCTCCTTGCTCTGTACTTCTGCTGGGTGACAAGTGTGCATTTGGCATGAGCATACCCTTTGGGTGGTAGAGACCCCACCCCAGCCCTCCACTCCAGACCTTTTGCACAATTGGTTCCTTCTATTGTTGGAAGAGTCTGGAACATGGTTCAGAAGTTCTGGTTCAAGTTCTGCCTCTGCATTTTACTAGCTGTGTGACTTTCTATTTCTTGTCATCATTATGCTATGGGAGCTCTGGTGGCGTAGTGCCTAAGGCATTAGACTGCTAACCAGAAGGCTGGCGGTTCAAACCCACCAGCTACTCCTCGGAAGGAAGATTGGGCAATCTACATCTGTAGTGATACCATCTCAGAAACCCAAGGAGGTGTTGCTGTGAGTCAGATCCGACTCAATGGCAGTGAGTTTGATGTTACCAGTAATCACTACTATCCACTGAGCTCTTGCATGGGCAGGCACAGGTGTAGACATTTTACATTCACTGAGTCTTTACCAAGTTCCTTTAAGGAAGGTACTACCACACTCCCATTTTATGGATGAAGGAAATGAGGCTCAGAGATGCCAACTGCTGCCTGTCTCCCTTATAAGGCAGCTGAGAGAATAAGCTGAGGTCCGTTTAATTGGAATTGCTTGGTGCTGACACGAGGCCAAACCCTGCTAGGACGTGGGATACAACGAGAAGCCAGTGGGCCTTGCTAAAGGCTGGGGTGCAGAGAGAAACCAGGCCCATGTCCTGAAGTATTGCTGCTAGGCTGTGGGCCTTTGTGTGGAAAATTTCTCTGTTGCCGTTTTCCTCCTACCAATACCTGTTGACACCTCAAGGCTCCTCTCTCAAGGGAGAGGAAGATATATAGTTACATCCAAACAATAGTCTTTTGGGGCCACCCAGCAAGGGGGAGCCATTCAGCCCAGGCTCAGCACTTCTGAGCATCCCTTCCTGCTGCCCTGGTTACAGACATTATCACCGAACCCTCACCACACTCTCCCAAAGCAAGAGTTATCCCATACCCCATTTTCCATGGGAAGCAGCTGAGGTTTGAAGTGAAGTAACTTGCCTGATAAACAGATGGCCAAGCTGAGATTTTTTTTTTTCCTTTTGTGATAAAGTATATATAACATAAAAATTCCCATTTTAATTATTCTTAACTGTACATACAATTCAATGGCATTAATTATACACAATATTGTGCAACCATCACCACTATCTGTTTCCAAAAGTTCTTCATCACCAAGCTGGGAATTTTGTAAATGAACTTTTTATTGAAGATAGCATGCATGCAGAAAACATGCAGCTCCATGAAATTTTCATAAAGGGAACACTCCTGGGTAACAAGTACCCAGATCATACCCAGATCAAGAAACAGAATGTCAGCACCTCAGAAGTCCCCTGGTACCCCTCTTCCAGCCCCTACCCTCAGGGCCAAGATTAGGGTTAGGCAACTCTGGCTGGCAAGTAGCGTGCAAAGTTTAAAGGGGCACTCATTCCAGGAGTCTCATTTGCATGTCCCCTGAGACTGAGTGCCTTCTGAAAATTTGCCCCTAGGTACTATGCTCACCACCCCCAGGGTGATTGCTGTCTTGACTACTATTGCCACAAATTAGCTAAATGTTAGCATTTAAAAAAATAACTTATAAATGTTATCATGAAATACATACCCTTCTGCATCTGGCTTCTTTCACTCAACATTAAGCCTATGAGCTGTAAACCTATGAGCTGCAACCATGCTTTTGTGTGCAATTGTTGTTCTTTGTGCTTGTATCAGATTCCACTGTGTGACAAACCATTCTACTGTCGTTGACATTTGGGCTCTTTCCAAACGATGTGCTCAAGCTGGGGATTTAACACCATGCTTCCTCCCTGGTTTCTCATCATGGCTCTGGTACTAAGTTGCTGGATGACTTTGGGCAAATAAATATTTGCCTACCTCCTGAGCCTTGATGAGCCTTGATGGGAATTCTGGTGCTGTAGTGCCTAAGGCATTTGACTGCTAACCAGAAGGCAGGTGGTTCAAACCCGCTAGCCACTCCTCAGAAGGAAGATGGGGAAACCCAAGGAAGGGTCACTATGAGTCAGGATCGACTCAACGGCAGTGAGTTTGGTTTTTGGTTTGGTGAGCCTTGATATTCCCATCTGTAAAATGAGGGAAGTAAGCCAGGTCAGGAGTTGTAAACTCATAAGCCCACAGGGCCCACCCCGACAGGTCACGTACAGGAGCTGAAGTTGTCTGGATAGGGCTGGGGCAAGGAGAGCACAGGTGTGGTGAGGGTGGGCCTTCTCAGTGTAACTCTCCAGGGTCCCAACATTCTCACTTCCACCCATTTATGAGGGATAGTGGCCACATGTGGAAGGGGTCCAGGCATCTGCTAAGTCACATGTGGCCTTGGGAGCTATACAGCTTACACATATACTATACCAAACCAGTTGCCACTGAGTCAGTTTAACTCATGGTGACCCCATGTGTGTCAGAGTACATCCATACGGTTTTTAGTTCCTGAGTTTTCAGTAGTTGATCACCAGGCCTTTCTTCTAAGGCACCTCTAGTGGACTTGAACTGCCTACCTTTTGGTTAGCAACCAAGTGCATTAACCATTTGCGCTACCCAGGTACATTTGCATGTAACCTAGGTTATTGTGCGTGCAGCCAGCTCAATCATGTGCTCACCTGCAGGTGGCTGGCCATGTGTCTGGCAGCCCCCCCACAGGCCTGCTGGTCTGTGCCTATCTGGACAGCAGATGCAGGGGGGAAGGGAGAGTCTTAGCTCACACATCCAAGCAACACCATGAGCTGTTGCTTCCAGCTTATCTTAAAATAGCAACAGCTGAAGAAATCAGGCCATGCAGGGCCCTGGGGGAGGGATGAGTGGAAGGTGGCAGAGGAATGGCTCAGAGCCCCTGCCCAGCCCCATTCCTGAGCCCCCATCTACCCCTAGCCCAGGGGAACCTCCAGGGTTATCTGGATGCCCAGGCAGAGCCTGAAAAAATGAGGGTAGGGGTAAATTAGTGACTGAGTATGGTGTCTGTCCTCTCATCCCATTCAGTCCAAATGATGGATGCAGGAGGCTGCTTGGTGCTGGGGAGGGGTAAGGAGAGCCCAGTTCCCCCATCCCACCACCAGCTTCAAGTCGTGATTAGGGGGGATTTAACTCTTCACATCTCCTCCATCCCGCTTCAAGGTACTCCAAATAAACAATTTAATTAGAAATTCTGCTTGCACTGCCAACACAGCTTAGCCCTCCCTCCACACTCTCCTAATCAGCCAAAAGCTTCCCTAGGAGAAATTTGGGGGCCATCCTTGGCTGCCCTCACCGGCTTTGTCTATTCTTTGCTTGCAGCCTGAGGAGGTGGCCCAGGAAGCTGCTGAGGAGCCGCTGATTGAGCCCCTGATAGAGCCAGAAGGGGAAAGTTACGAGGAACCACCACAGGTGAGGGGGCAGCAGGGCTGGGAGACTGCTGCCATCCCCAGCTAGGGAAGGGTCACCTGGCAGGATCCGACTGGGCCTGGGGGCTTCAGGCCTCCCTTTTCTAGAACCCAGGTATGGAGGGGAGCAGAAAGGGGAGGAAGCTGGGGCCTAGCGCTAGGTCCGGACCCAGGCACCCCTGCCTAGGAAAAGGTTAGCACTTACCAAGCTCTAAGTTGGTTTCTGCCCAGAGGGAGGGGCGTGCCCTGTTCTTCCTTGAGAGGGAGGGGCTTGGGGCCAGGGCGTGGCTACTTGGTCTCCAAGCACTCCTTTTGCTCTTCTTCACTTCACCCCACCCCTCTGATGCAGGAGGACTATCAGGAGTATGAGCCAGAGGCGTAAGGGCTCAGGACGGTCCTCCACCAGCAGCACAATCCCTACCCGGTCCCCTGCCCCGCCCCCCAGAGCCAGGGCTGTCCTTCTAACCCTTTTCCCAAAATACGAGATCTTCCTTCCGCTCCGAGGCGCCCTCTCGGAGCCTGTGTTCGTGTCTGTCTGTCCGTCTGCCCTACCTGCCCGCGTCCACCCCTGGGGCGAGGACAGGCCGAGCTGCGGCCGCGGCTGGGAGCCTCGTCCCCACCAGTGTTGGTCCTTTCCTGCCCCCTCCGGTCCAGTGTCTGCGCGGATGTAGCATGTTCTATGTTTTTAAAAGAAGATCGGAAAGCAACGGCTCCCCTGCCCCTGACGGAGGCTCTCTGAGGGCCCCCCGGGCAGCCCCAGAGCCTCCCAGCCCACTCCCACATCGACCCCAAGTACCTTTTTTTAACCAAAACCAGGAGCCAGGCTGTGCCATGTCCCCTCCCCCCAGCCGGCCCGGTCTGAGCGCGGGCGTCGTGTGTTGTGATTGTGGCATGGAGAGTCCTCCCATCCCCCAGTGTGAGCGTGTCCCGGGAGGGCGGGCCCGGCCGTCCCCCGCGTGTCCATGAATAAAGCCAATCTGTCTGTAGCAGGCGCGGCAGAGCTGGGCTGGGTGCCGGGTGGGAGCGGTTGACCAGCGTCCAGGTCCCAGACCTGCCCCACTCCAGTCTTTGAGGCCTGTCACATTCAGCTCAGGTACAAGATCGGCCACTTCAGCTATTCCACCTCCGACTGAGATGGCCTGGTGGGGAGTGAGTCCCCCAAGGCGGGAACTCTAAGCTGACTGGGAGGTAGCCGCAAGCCTGGAGGTAGCCTCGGGCGCCACCTGCTGGGCCATAAGTGCTCGTTGGGGTGGCGCGGCCGAGAGCTCACACCTCGGCGCACACTCAGCGCAGGCGCGCAGTGCCCACGCACGCGCGGACCTGTGTGCACGTAAACTGGTGTATACGCGCAAACCCGACTCTGCGTACCCTTTCGGACGCTCACGTGCACACACGCGTGCACTCACAGTTGCCCACCCGCGGCGGAGAAACCCTCTGAAATCAGCAAAGTGGGCACTGGAAGACGTTGTTTCGCGCAGACGTCTCTCAGTCCTCACCGCACGCACCACTGCGCACACCTACCGAATGCAGAAAACTCAGTGTACCTTGAGGGGAAATGGGCAGGTGACCCAGAAGGGTGCGGGGCTTCGGCAACTGGTGCCCCGCCACTCTGAAAGGCTCCCTAAAATTTGGTTGAGGCGGGAGAGGGTCCACAGAAATCTAGGAAGCCACCAGGAGCCTCGGGTGGAGTAAGACGGCACTAGAGGGCCCCCGACACCGTCTGGCGTGGGGAAGACGAGGGCGGAGATTCTGCGGGTTCCGCGCAGAGGCCCTGTCCCCTCAATGTGCCCTGATATGGCATATTTCCACCCCACGCAGAGGCCCGGCTTTCATCTGTGCACAGCCCATAACCCCGCAAGTGCAGCGCTCCTGCCCTGTCGCAAAGGCCCCGCCTCCTTCCCTGCAGAGGCCCCGCCCCCGTCCCTGCAGAAAACCTGCTTTTCTTCGCCGCAGAGGCCTCCAAGCTAGTCAGCCTAAGGCCCCGCCCCTTTCTATGCAGCGGTCGGACCTCCATTCGTCGCGAAGTCCTGCCTCGCTTTCCAGCCTGCGGCTGGAGAAGCTTGCACTACTCAGTCAATCCCCGTGTTTGCGCTCCTCTTTCCCTGATTTGCTGGGACTGGAGGAGGTGCAAGGCTAGGGAAGGCCTTGAACGCAGGAGACTGGCCCTCTCGGGTCACCTTGGCTTGCAGTGTAAATTATTTCCAGAAGCTGGATGCAGTTGGCAGACGAATGTGGAGGGAGAACAAACGGGTGGGCTTTGATTCTCTGACTCACTTAGGTGCCGATGCCATTTTGGCTGAATTAAGATTGGCTTGTGGATGTGTTAAATTAGTTAGCACGATATTATACCTATACCACTTGGCCTCGGCCCCCTCCCCTCCATATTGGATTACACCCATCCACTGCATTCATTTTCATGAACTGCCTAAACTCTTTAGGATTTGAGTTTGTGACCGCTGCACTAGCAACTGGCACCTGATCCCCATTTCTTGATGCCAACACCAGGCCTGTGGGGTTATTTTTCCTTCCAGGGTTAGAACCCTGCACCCCCAGGCCCACTGAGCCTGGTTCTGCTCAGTGGCCAATGTTCTCATCTGCCATAGTCACTAAACGCTATTCCAGGCACAGGCCCGGAAAGCATCTGCAGAAGATGCCAGCGCCTGTTAAGAGGGCTGTCCTGACTGTGCGCAGTGCATGAGAGCACACCGTGCAGGGCTCCTCTCTCATGACAGGGACAGATCCATTTCCCGAACATCCAGGATGTCCGAGGCATCACACTATTACTGCCGCTTATTTCACTTAAAACTGCCCCAAAGGCTGCCTTACCACTAGCCCCCTCTTACAGATAGGTAATGGAGGCAGAAAGACAAAGTTACCTGCTCTAGGTCACATTGCTGGGAAGTAGCAATGGCCACACCCCGCCTAGGTCTGACTCCGAAGTTTTTGGCATGTTGCAGGAGGGACTTGCTCTTTGAGGGGCACAAACAAACAACAGGAAATGTGGAGGCAGCAGGGCAGAGGTTGCAGACCTTGTTCAGTGGCATGGAGATGGCCAGCAAGACTGTGGGCTTGAGCTCATGTGCATACTCCACGAGTTCGTGAGATGAGCATGCGGTGTGCTGTTAGTATCTGCGTTCTTACACATACACGATGTTGCCCACATGTGTTGTATGCATCCATGAAGCCATTCAACAAGTATGCGTTGTACGCCTGCCCTGACCTTAGAAGTGGTGGGGCTAACCCACAGGCACAGCCCCGCCAGAGCTCATATTCCAGCTTCACAGCAACAAACACTTGCAAGAACATAAAGCAGAGTAATGAGATAGAACACAACACGGAGGGGGGCAGTGGACAACAGTAAAATAGGCTGATCAAGTCAGATCTCTGAGGAGGTGAGATTGGAACTGACACCTGGATGAAAGGAGGCTGGAATGTTGCAGGTGGAGAAAGAGCCCACCTCTTTGTGTGTCTGTATGTGCATGGGGAGTGTGTGCTCAGGGTTCTGTATGTGCATGGTAAGGCTGAGGCCAGGCCTACCAGGATTCACAGACCCAGGTCCCCTTTCCAGACCCATCACCTTCCCTTTGTTGCCTGCTCTCTTCTCTCCAGCTAGACAGCTGCCCTCAACTTCTGCCTATTGAACTCCTTCACTCTTCTGAGCTTTCTTGGGTCCCTTGTCAGAAATAATTTCTCCTTGTCATCTCCATGCTGCTCATTTGTGCACACAGAGACACTCCCCCCCCAAACACACACACCCTCAACTGCGTCAGCTCTACCCTCACTGGCCAGCTGCCCTCTCCTGCTGATGAGGGGTTAGGGGCTGTCCTAACTATTTACCCATTTTCCTCCCAGCCTGCCCACCCCCACCCCCAGTGACTTTGCTCTACTGCTTTCTCTGGAACTTTATTTTTGTTTTTCCCTTCCCTATTTATAGATTTCTCCCCTCCAAACCATCCCTGCATCCATCCCGTTGCCTAGAAACGGGCTCTGGGCTGAGGGTGGGGGAAGGCCAGGCTGAGCCCAGGCAGGGGGAAAGGAAGAGCTGTCACCCACACCCCCTCCCAGAACCACCCCCAGGCTCCCAGAAGCCCACCCCGCCTTCTGCACAGCACCCACTGATGGCTTTTAAAAAATAAAACAAAATGTGAAAAACAGCAGCCTTGTGAAGTCCTTCGTGGCTTCTAAATGGCATAATGCCCACGATTCTACTTGCTCTTCTCAGTAGCCTGCCTTTGTGGAGGTCTGGACTCATTTTTCCAGATAAGAAAATGAAGGTCCAGGAGGCAAAGGTCGCACAGCTGAAGCTTTCTCATTGGAACTGGATTTGTTAGCCTTGGGATATTGGCCTAAAACACTGGAAAGAAGACTTAAAAGCTTAAATAATTTCATGATTCCATTAGTGGCTATCAGTAGGAAAGCAAACTTTAGCCAGAACCCTGCCATCACCATGCCTGTCATATCATGCCACCATGCTCCCCACTATGCCACCATACCATACCCCCACCATGGCCCCACCATGCCCTCCACTATGCCTTCTGCCATGCCCTGGCATGATGCTCAACTGCAGCCAAATGCTGACCTTCCTGGCGAATGGACCAGGAGGCCTGAGCTTGCTTCCTAGCTCTGCCATTTTACCAACTGTGTAACCTTGGACACTTTGCATAACCACTGAGCTTCAGTTTCCTCAGCTCAAAAGTGAAGGTGTTAATTTCCATTCCATAGGACTGTTGTTGTTGTTGTTATGTGCCGTCGAGTCGACCCCCAACTCATAGCGACCCCTCCTTGGGTTTCCAAGGCAGTATCACTACGGAAGTAGGATTGCCCAACCTTCCTTCCGAGGAGTGGCTGGTGGGTTTGAACCGCCAGCCGTCTGGTCAGCAGGCAAGTGTCTTAGCCACTATGCTACCAGAGCTCCCGACTAGTAGGAAAATAAAATTCAATGCTGAGGAGAAAGTGCTTTTTTAAAGTGTAGAGTGCTGTGTAAATGTGAGTGATCAATTAAAACAGCTACAGTAATATCGTTATGGTTGTCATTACTATTGGGACCAAGAGGTAGGGCAGGGGAACCAAAATGGGCTCTAGAGAGGGAGCCTCTGGCTTGTATCAGGGCAGAAAATCTCTTTCCCTGGCAAAATGAAGGGCATGGGAAGGGCTGCCTGAGAGTACCTGTGAAACTTTGGAGAGTTCCCTCCTTCTCCAGCAGCTGGATCTTAAGTGCTCTACCCTATTGCTCTGCTCCTTGTCCCCCAGCCCAAGGTCTGCTCTTGCCTTCAGAATAGGCTCTCTGGGCAGAATGGGGGAGGGGGCTGCCAAGGAGCAGCTGGGCCATGATTCAGCTTGAGTCACCCATCCAAATCCTGAGGCCGCCCCCAACCCAGCCAGGCCTGCAGCTGCTTGCGGGGGGCAGCGTGTAGACAAGGGAAGGAGGGAGGCTGTGTGAGCACTGGGTTGTGCTCATGTGCCCCAGCCAGGGGTCCTCATGAGTACTGGGGCAGCGCTGTGGAGCCTGGTGCATGTGAGGAGATTGGCGGGAGGGAGGGGGATGTGAGCCCATGGGCATCTGTTATCTGAGCTGTGGCTGAGGAGGCAAGGTTTTGCTCATGCCTGTATTACAAGTTTATCTTAATGTATAAGGAAAAGTTAATAGTCTGGGCTGAAGTTTGACTTCCAGCTTCATCATTTTTAAGCTGTGTGGCCCTGACAAGTTATTTAACCTCTCTGAGCTTCAGTTTCCTCATCTACAAAATTGGAACAATAATCATATCTACCTCAGATGGTTTGGCTGTGAGGATTAAGTGGTCTGAGATAATGACTATAAAACATTTAGTAAATGGCACACCACCTTCATGATAATCACCTAGGGTATATCAGGTTGCATACATACTGCATGGGTGGGGATGGCTGTGTATCTGAGTGTTTATATTTAGGGGAGTGTCTTACAAGCCTCAGGGATGCAGGGTGTGGGTGAGTGTTTCTTGAGGGAGTGTGTGAATGTGTGTTGTGTGTGCATCCCTGAAGCAAACAAAGGACTTTGAAGAAAGTTGGTTTTATATGGCATTGCCTATCATATAATCACTTCCTTCTCTCTCACACACACCCAGCACATCACCTTCCTTCAAGTCTGTGATTTGCTGAAATTTGACCTAGACCAGGACCAGCGCCCCAGCAAAGGGGGTCGGAATAGTGAATGCTGTTTGGGAATCTCAGATCTTCTCAAAAGCCTTCAGCCTCAAGAAAAGCTGGGATGGGGGTAGCTGGCAGGATCCCAAGGGTGAGTGTGCCAGGGAGTGAAAGGAAGGTTGGTTGTCTATTTGTTGAAGTGGGTATGAACTTGACAGAGCGAGAGAGACAGTATAAGCAAGTGTGTGAATGTGTGTGCATATATGAGTGTGTGCATGGGTGTGAGTGCATGCATGGGTGTGTGCATGTGCACATTTGTGTATGTGTACATGTCTGCATGAGTGTGTGTGTGGCTAGGGGTGGCAATGGGGGGGTGGCTGCTGCCTCTGCTCTGGTACAGTCTGCTTGTCTCCATGGTGCCTGTTACCACACACACTTGCTTTTCAGAAAGTCACTGGGATTGTTTGTTCCGCCTCCGGCTTGGGCGCCAGCCAAGGAGCTGCAGGCACTTGTTTATCTTGTGGTGCGTACAACGAGTGTGTATGGTTCCCCAGCGGCAGACCAGCCAAGAAATGCACACACACATACTCACACATGGGTGTGGGTGACCATGTTGGTTGTAACAGGCTGAGCCTGAATCCCAGAATGCGTCACAAACCTGGCCCAGGTAGACTCTCTCTGTATGGGGACAAAGAAAATCCCCAGCAACACACCACCGATTTAGCAAGCCCAAAAGTTCTGAGAAAGTGCCACTCTCAGAACCTATCACCAGGAATGTGACTGGTCAGGCTGGGACATGACCCACCCCAAAGGCTGGAAGAACTGCCAAAACACTGGCATCCACCACAAGTGCCAACACTGTGCCAGGCACTTGGTATATTTTTGTCTCCTTACATCTTCAGAGCTCTGAAAGCTAAGAGTGACATGTGATGAAACTGAGTCCCAGAGAGATTTCAATCAAGGCCACATAGCTAGTAAATGGCAAAGCTAGGAGTTGAACCCACTAGTGACTGTCTCCATGCCCTCTTTAACTTTTCTTTACTACGATGAAATACATATAGCAAAACACTCGCCATTTCAATCATTTTTACGTGTTCAGTTCGGTGACATTAGTTACATTCACCATGTTGTGCAACCGTCACTACTGTTTGCAAATTTTTGCACCACCCTTAACAGAAACTCAGTATCCATTATGCAACAGCCTCCCCATTCCATATCTTTTCTGAGCTCCCACTTTCCTTTAGTAATATTTTTGTTTTGTTTTCTCCCATCCCTCCTTAAAAAAAATGTTTGAATCAACAAATCACTGTGGAACATGGCAAAGGGCACAGATGGAAAATGGCTCTGACTGCCCATGTCAAAGACACTATTACTACCCTGGTCACACCCCCTTGGATACCCTTAACATTTCTGTGCATGCACCAGGAATTCCCATAGCCAGCACTTGCATTTTTGTCTGAAAGCTGCCCTTGGGCTGCTGGGCCCACTTTGCCTATATGTATTGTGGGCTGAAAGTGTCTGGGAATTAACATGCAGTGCTACCCAACAAGGGACAGCCCTTAAGCAACATCTGCCAAGTGTTGGGATATAAATATCCCAACTCCCTTGCCCTTGACCAGGAGATTTCTGAGATGTGCATTGTACCCTATTTCCCAAAAATTTCCTGCAGGATTAAGCTTCAGGTGCCCACTGTGGTAGGGAGCTTAATAACTACCTCTTATTAAGTTCTTTCCCTTCCCAGGTTACCTCCCTACTCCCCTGCTGGTGAGTTGTTGTTAGGTGCCGTTGAGTCAATTTTCAACTCATAGTGACCCAATGTGACAGAGTAGAACTTCCCCAAAGGGTTTCCTGGGCTGTAATCTTTGTGGGAGCAAATCACCAAGTCTTTCTCCTATGGAGCTGTGGGTGGGTTGGAACTGCCCTTTTTGGTTAGCAGCCAGGTGTTTAACCATTGTGCCACCAGGGCTCTTTGCTGGTGTCTTCGCACCTCCCAAATAAGCCACATGCTCTCACACTTCATCTCAGAGTCTGCAAGCTGCCCTGGGGCTCTGCATCCCATCTTCTCCTCCCACTAGAGGCATCTGAGCCCAGCCATCATCCTCTCCCTTTCTGGCATCTTCCCCTTTACCTGGCCTCTTCTCACCCAGATCTAAATGTCTCCAAGTCCCCACCATCTTAAGCTCCCATCCCTCTGTAAGCCACTTGCTGTAGGGGTGATTTCGACTCATGGCAACCCTATGTGTGTCAGAGTAGAACTGTGCTAAATGGGATTTTCCAAGGCTGAAAGAGGGAAAAGTGCCAAACCTTTCTTCTGAGGTGCCTCAGGGTGGACTCACACCTTCAACCTTTGGGTTAGCAGTTGAGCATGTTAACTGTTTGCACCACCCAGGAACTCCTATACTCTGAAAAAACAAAAAAAAACAAAAAAAAAAAAACCAACTCACTGCCATTGAGTAAGCCCCAACTTATAGTGATCCCTTCTTGGGTTTCCAAGGTGGTATCTACAGAAGTAGATTGCCCCATCTTCCTTCTGAGGAGTGGCTGGTGGGTTTGAACTGCCAGCCTTCTGGTTAGCAGTCAAATGCCTTAGACACTACACCACCAGAGCTCCTTTAGCATTATTCTTGCTTCACACCTCGGCATTTGTTACTGAGAGATGTAAAACTGCTATGTCTCTTTTCTGCCTCCAAGCCCAATCTTCTTGACAGAGCTATCTACACGTGCTCTCTCCACTTCCTTACTTCCATTTAGTCATCTGCCCCAACCCCACCAAGTCTGGCTTCCACCCCCACCACTCCATTGACTACTCTCATCAAATTTCCAATGATCATTTTTTTAAGCCCAGAGGACACCTTTAAGCCATATCTTGTCTTCCTGATGCAGTTGATCCTGACCTCTTTCTGGAACATTCTCTCCCCTTGGCTTCTGAGACTTCACACGCTTTTGGGTTCCCTCCATTTTCTCAGACCACTGTTTCTCATTCTTCTTTGCATCTTCCTTTTTTCTGTGTGTCCTTTAATGCTGGTGTTCCTCAGGGTGGACTTGGGACTCTCATCTCTATCTATCTGACCTACACTCTCCCTCCACCACTGTTGAATTTCCCATGCCCTCCATCACCCTCTTGTTGATGGTCACCTGGACTCTCTCCAACCTTGGCCACCTCAGAGCTCAGCTCTAGACTTGGACCTCTCAGCATGACCATCCCACTTGACCCTACTGCCCCCCACCAAGGCTCACCAGGTTATAGTTCTTCATGCACTCAGATCCCCAAGGTAGAGCCTCAGAGAGGTAGCATAATCCTCCCACACACCTACACCCACTCCATAGCTAAGGCCTGTTGATTTTGCCCCTAAGAAGTTATTGACTTTGTCTCCTCTTCAGCCCAACAAACGCTGCCATGGTTCAGGTATCATGATCTCTCACCTGGATGACTGTCATAGTCTCATCATTCATGCTCTTGCCTCCCATATTCTAGATTTCCCTCCTGTCTACCCTCTCTTTGCCCTAGGAGGAGGTTTTTAGATCAAATTCTGAAGCAGAGTGCTCTTGTGAGCAGTAAATAAACAATTGTCAGGGCCAGAAATGTTAGGAAGCCGCCCTGGTTCTGGGTGCTGTCCGTGGTGCTGAAAATTGGTGCACACTACTACCTGGGATGCTGGCTGAGAATGTTGGCCCGATGGATTTTCATTTGTCATTTAGACTTAAAATTTGCTTCTTTCATCTTCTTTTTCTTTTCTTTTTTAAGATCATGGTGACTGATGGTTCAGCAGGTGACAGGGAAAAACATAAAGTTTAGGCGTGAGGTTTCAGGAGTTAGAGTGCATAAGTCTGTAATCTCAGCTCCACTACTAACTAGAGGTGTGACCACACAAGTCACCTATCTATCTGTACCTCAGCTTTCTTATCTGAAAAGTGGGGATTGTGAGATATTAATACTAACTTTCTCCACGGTGACTGGAAATTGATATTAGATAAAATCTGTTTTAAAAATCTTATCATGGTGTCTGCCCCTAAATTAGCATTTCATTAACGTTAGTTGTAACCATTTTCAGTAAGTGGTTTTATGGTACAGGGAATAGGGTTTTATCATCTCTCGGACCATTACAGAATTATTTTTTTTCTCCTCTGGGAAGCTGGCTATTTCTCTTCACGTGGAGAAAGGCTCCGAGTCCTCAAGTCTTTGGCAATTCAGATTCAACACAGCCTCTAAGGACCTACTTCAGGCTCTTTCATTCTTCCCAAACCATTGCGAGTGATGTTGTTAGCCCCTATTTTACAGATCAGGAAACTGAGGCTCAGACAGGCTAAATGACTTGCTGATGGCACCTAGAGGGAGGAAAGCCAGGCTCGCACAGACCAGCGGGTGAACAGGCACCCCAGCTGGGGATCCAAGTCGTCTTTTCCCCCCTCCCCACCACCACGCGCGTCCCGGAGGCTCGGAGGAGTGTGGGCACCCGGAGACAAAGGGCCGGGGGCGGGGCGGGGGGGGAGGTAGAGGAGGCCGGAAGTGCGGCCGAGGGAGAGGCGGGAAATTTCCGCGTGGGGGGAAATCTGAGACCGCTCGGATCAGGTCTCTCTCCAGTCACCGCATATTCTTGGACAAGTGGCTTCCTCTCTGAGTCCCAGTTCCCATCTCGGTAAAACAAGGTTCGCGGGGCTTGATTGGGTGAGATCTAGGGACAGCGCGCCCCGCCCTCAGCAAGCGCGCAGCAAATGGGCAGCCTCTCCGCGCCTCAGTCTCCTAGTCTGTGAAATGGGAACGCAGATGAAGAGGGCGGAGCCCCCGAGAGCTTTGGGTCCGTGGTGAAGGGGTGTGGGCGAGGGGCGCTTCTCCCTCGGGCCCGGCATTCCCTCCAGCACCGCCCGCCTCCCCAGTTCCGAGGCCGCGAGACGGCCAGCGCGCATGCCCAGGGCGGGGCGCGGGGCGGGAGCGCGGAGCCGGCGCGGGGGACAGCGGCGAGGAGTCCGCGGGTCCGCCCGTCAGCCGGGCCGGAGGCAGCAGAGGCTGCTCTCGCGGCGGCAGAGAGCGGCAAGAGCCAGAGCGCAGCGCGCCGAGGAGCTGGAGCTACGCACGGCCGTGGTAAGCGCCGCGTCCGCACCTGCTGCCCTCGGGGAAGGCGGTGTCAATCCCCTTCCTCCTCTTGCGGCGGGCCAGGAGCCGCTGTCCGGGGTCCTCGAACCGCCTCCGCTGTTGGGCTCAGACCCCATGCGCGGTACGCGCCCGGCGTGAGCCCAGGTGTGTGTGTGCGCGCGCGCTTGGGGGCGGCGGGTGTCCGTTTCTGAGCTCCCCGCCGGAACGGGGCGGGGCGGGGGCGGGTCCCGGTCCCGCGGCCCCAGGCCGAACACCCCAGGAACCCTAGAGGACAGGTCTCCCGGTGCAATGGGCTAGGCCCCCGCGCCCGGCCTTGCCGCGGGGTGCCGCTTTGTTCAGCACCGCTGAGTGGGCAGGAAGGGGCGCTTCCCGCCACGGTGGGGGGGGGCGGTGCACCGGCGTTGATTCATCTCCCCCTGGAGCGAGCTGGGCGCTGGAATGGTTCCACTCGCACCACTGAACACACTCGCCGTGGCACACACTTGGGCAGTGTCACGCACACATTCATTGCATCCATGTACGGGTCCCTCACTCCCGGAGGAGGCCACAAGTACACACACACACACTGTCCTTGGTCATTCATTAGACATACATACGGCCACCTGTGCACCCTCCAGAACACTGAGCAGGAGTCTCACATACACACCCAGGCACAGCAACGCACTCACACCAGCCATCCCTGAACACGCCGCATTCAATTCACCGATACTTATTGATCCCAACACCCTGACAGCCACCGTGTTCTGGCCTGCTTGTACTTGGTCACATCAGCTCATGACATCCCTCATGTACCCCCGGCCCTGGAGCAGGCTGTCACACATGTGCATATACTTCCTCTCAAACACATTCTGTCTCCTAGTATGCTGTCCACCTTCATCTCCATCCAGCTTAAGTCCCCATCAACCTCTGCATGTCCACTCCTGCCCTCCTATGGGTGGATTGATGGTTTGGGCTGTCTCTGGAAGGTCTGGTGATCTCCCTTGCTAAATTCCTTCTTCCCTTTCAGCCTCAGGCAGGAGGCACTGCTGCTCTGAGGATTCTAGGGGCAGAGAGACAAGGGGCAAGAGGATTGTCAGACACACACAGGCACACACACCTGATGAAGGCCCACAAGCCTTTGCCAATCTTGTCACCATGGGAGGAGGTGTTCGCAGACACCAGCAGCTCTGACCCTGATTGGGTGTGGTAATGGCTCCACAGTGCGAAGAAATCCTAGATGGAAGGGAATGGGCTGGCTGGGTGTCCATGGTCTCAGTCGGCTTTCACCAGGGCTGTTCTGCCTGGTAATGGAACATACACATCTGTGCACACCCCCAGGCCATTTCTCTCATGAGTGAGACTATGAGGCCATATGCATATGTACACACCCACAGGATCCAAGTGGCCCCACGAGGGACACACACAGATCATTCTGCATGTACAGGTTACACATGTGGGCACCAAGCTATTCTTGAGCAGGATATGGCCAGGTCCTGGCCCCCATCCCCAGGGTAGCCTATGCTGCGCAGACATCCACAAGCCTTCTGACACACCTCTGCATGTCCAGTTGGGTTGGCTCACACACCTAGGTGGTCATTATAACCATCTGTCAGGCCACTTTCACTTGTTTTTGCACACATGTGTAGAACATCTGTTCCCAGGAGTGTGCATGTACCTGAAGGTGGGTGTGTGCATGCAGGGACATTCTTGTGTCCTCTTTCTGATGCTGTTGCCTGTGGGGTCTAGGGGATGGGATGGATGCTTGGCTTGACCTCAAAGAGCAGAAAGAGGTTTTATAAGCTAAGCATTGGTGTCCAATATTTTCGCTGATACAGATGGGAAGAACCTGAGCTTTGGGTGCAGACACAACTGCCTTTGAACACTGATCCCCTCTTTCCCAGCTGTGCATCCTTGGTTAAGTCGTTTTCCCCCCTTTGACCCTCAGTGTCCTCAACTGTAAAATAGAATGATAATGCTTGCAGAATGGTCTCTGAACAGATCTTAAATCCAAGGCTGGGCGAGCTCTTCCAGATATAACTACACCCTCCCATTTCACAGACTGGAAAACTGAGGCCCAGAGTGTAGAATACTCACCCAAAATCACAGTGCAAGTCAATGATCAAGTTGGGGCTTGATGCCGGATCTAACTCCCTGGCTAACTCTATCCCTATCCCAGGCTTTATCCCAAATCAGAGACTGGGAAATACAAGCTGGCCTCTTCCAAGGAAGCTTCCAGGGGAGGCATGTTATCAGCTGGGACATCCCTGCCTCTCAGAACCTCTCATTTTCCAACTCTGGAAAATAGAAACAGAGTACCCATCTGGCAGGTGTAGGAGTCTCTGGGTGGTGCAAATAATTAAGCGCTTGACTACTAAGTGAAAGGTTGATGGTTTAAACCTACCAGAGGTGCCTTGGAAGAAATGGCTGGCTATCTGCTTCCTAAAGGTCATTGCCTTGAAAACCTCAAGGAGCACAGTTCTATTCTGTACATGGTTAGCAATTGACTGTATAGAAATGGTTTAGTTTTATTTTCTGGCAGGTGTATGGGGTCTGCACATAGTAAGGGTTGGACATGTGTGAGATCACCTCTTACCTTTCTTACCATCTAGGACAAGAGTAAAAAACTCAGGTGGCTGCAGGCCAGGACAGCATACATGGGGCACTGGCTTTACAAAAAACAGCAGTGCAAATTCCATAATCAGTGGCTATGGAACTCCTTAGTGCCCCTCTGAGTCTGGGCAACCATAGGGAGGGATGGAGATTTAGGCTAATTGTCAAACACATGACTGTCTCAGGATGCTCCCACCAGTTAGCGCCAGCTGACTGTTGCCAGGCAGGATACACGCACAGGCTGGCCACATCTTAGTTTTCCAACAGGAGTCGGAAATCTGATTCTCATGTGAAATCTTCTAAATTTTAAATGCTTATAAATTAACTCCTTTTTTTTTTTTTTTAAATAGCACTCTGGGTCACACGGGAGCTCTGGTAGCATAGTGGCTAAGACACTTGCCTGCTAACCAGACGGCTGGCGGTTCAAACCCACCAGCCACTCCTCGGAAGGAAGGTTGGGCAATCCTACTTCCGTAGTGATACTGCCTCGGAAATCCAAGGAGGGGTCGCTATGAGTCGGGGTTGACTCGACGGCACATAACAACAACAACAACAACTGGGTCACACAAACCTGTCTGAAGGCCAGATTTTGTCGGTTGGTGCCTCTACTAGAGTCCCGCCCTTCCCTGCCTCCTCCTGAGAGCACAGCTGGGCTCTGACAGGCTGAGTAGATAAAAACAGGCCTTCCCTGTACACAGCCCAGCCCTAAAGTGAGCAAAGCCTCACATACCCCTCATCTTCTTTAATTCCCACATCAGCCCTGTGGGGGCAAGTTGGGCTTGTCGGCGCCCCCAGGGAGAGGAATGGCCTTGCCAGAGGTCAAGTAACCAGTGTGAGGAGATCCTGACTTTCTGCCCTTATGGCCCCACTCCAGCCCCAGGCCTTACCTGTGAGAAGGGAGCTTAATGGAGGGGCTTGGTGTGTGGGGACCCTCAGGTGGGCCACTTGGGGTGACTCCTTCCAGCTCTAGCCTTGGAACCTGGTCTTTTTCTATTGCCTCTGCCCACTCCCTCTGACTTATGATGTCCTCTCCCACAGCCCCAAGGACCAAGGGATGCCAGCAAGTGACCTAGGGGTCAAAGTTGGCCCACAAAAGTGTTTTTGTTGGCCTATACTTAAAAAAATGAACCAATATTTAAAATATAGAAAAAAATTATATTTATGACTTAGTTTTAAAAAATAGGAGACCTAGCCATGATGGGGCAACATTCACTTCCCTGATTAAAACACTCTGGGGGTTTTCTGGTACCTTCAGGATAAACCCTGACTCCTTCCCTATGGCCCTAAGTAATCTAGCCTAGACAGCTCTCCTTTCCCACCCTTCTCCCTTGGCTACCTCCCCTCTTCCTTCTCTCCCTTCCACCTCTACTCCAGCCACTAAGGCCTCTCTGTGGCTGGCTCAGAGGTTACCCTCAGAGGGACCTTCTTTGCCTACCTTATCTAAATAAGCTGCCTACTCCTTTTTTCACAGCATCTATTATTTGAAGTAGGAGCTCTGGTAGCATAGTGCCTAAGGCACTTGACTGCTAACCAGAAGGCTGGTGGTTCAAACCCACCAGCCACTCCTCGGAAGGAAGGTTGGGCAATCTACTTACGTAGGGATACTGCCTCGGAAACCCAAGGAGGGGTTGCTATGAGTTGGGTCTGACTTGACAGCACATAACAACAACAACATTATTTGAAGTTATATTATTTATTTGCTTATTTGTCTTCAGTGTTATAGCCTCAGTACTGAGAACAATGCCTATAACAATGCATAGGTGTTTAATAAATGTTGAATGGATAAATTCCTACTTGGCCACAATCAGCAGGAACTGAGTGCAGCTTCCCCTTTAAAATGTGCCAGTTTGCCACAGTCCCTACCACTCCCTCTTGTCTCCCTGACTCTGAGGATGTCAAGAACCTTAAATCATCTTGCTTGCTGTGTTGTTTTTCTTACAAGTGTCCATATCACTATCAAAAGACAAAAAATGAAGATGGACCCAGTCTACACCATTGAAATCTGATGCCAGCCTGACTTGTGTGTACGTGTATGTGAGCCTTGTATGCATGCGTGTGGACAGAACATGAGCTTCTAACTCCTCATTTTTATGCTGATGGAAACCAGATTCACTCCTCTGTGCTTCAGTCCTGCCTCCCTGCTGCTTCCTGAATGTACCCCACACACACACATAAGTCCCACTAGCTCCTCAGTTCAGCTTCCCCAAACCCCATGCCCTGCCATCCACCACAAACCTGCCCCTCGTCCCATGTCCCCATCTTGGTAATGGCTATCCATAAGCCCAAAGCCTGGGGACCCAATGGTTACCAGTATCACTGAGTCCCTATCCAGGGACCCGAGGTCTAGTGAGGGATGCAGAGAGGTACAAAAAGCTACATATGGGTGGCTTGAGGCTGGTTAGGGAAGGAACAAGGGGCTATGGGAACCCAAAGGAGGCTGGTCAGCAAAGAAAGCTCACTAGATGAGGCAGTGTTTAAACTGAGACCTGAAGGCTCAGTAAGAGATAATCTGGTAAGGAGGGAGGGAAAGACTCCCCAGCACAGGGTGTATGATTTTGGAGGCTGAGATGAGAGAGAATATGAAGCCTTGGAAGAACCCAGAGAGGTTGCAAATGTGTGTCTTTGTGTGTGAGAGAGAGTGTGCATGTGGGTGCTTTGAATGTGGGAATGGGTAACCAGAGATAAAGCCCAGGAGGTAAGTAGGTACAGAGGGGCTTAGAAGCACATGAAGGAATTGGACTTGACCCTAAAGGTAATATAAAGTCATTAAAGGTTTGAGGTTTGTCTTATTTTTCTCTTCCCCACTTTTTGTAAAGTAGTACATGCACATATAACCAAAATACAGACATCACAAAAAGGCATACAGAGAAAAAAGTCTCACTTCCTAGAGGCAATCACTGCTAAAAGTTTCATGGATTCTGTTGCAGAATTTTTATCTTTATACGTGAACCCATAAATATGTGTCTGCCTTTTTCCTTGGCTATATGCATGGGACCCTCATAACCATCTTGCCCCTTGGGGTTTTGTGTTTTTTTGAGGTGGTATTATTAAGCAATGTATTTTTTTTTTCAATTTTTGAAATGTAATGTTATCACCACTGTATCACAACTGAGCCATTCATCTTGTAGCCTCATCAGCATTAACTAGTTTGTTTTCATGGTTTTGCTGAGGAATCATCTGTTTCTGCAGGAGCTCGAAGGGAAGACTGTTTGAGAAGTGTGCAGGTTCCTTTTGTATATCTACAAAAAAGCTTAATTTACTCAGTTAACTTTTTCATCATGCACACTGTTTATCTTAAGATTCATGCTAACTGGTTTTACTTAAAATTTTTTTTGCTTATGTGAAATACCAAAAGGTCAGTGGTTCGAACCACCAGCTGCTCTGCAGAAGAAAGACGGGGCAGTCTGCTTCCGTAAATGTTTACAGCCTTGGAAACCCAATGGGGGTTGCTATGAGTTGGAATCGACTCAATGGCAGTGAGTGTTTTGTGTGTGTGTGTGTGTGTGTGTGTGTGTGATATGAAATATAGAGTCCCTGGGTGGTACAAATGGTTAAGCTTTAGGCTGCTAACTGAAAGGTTGGGGGTTTAAGTCCACCCAGAGGTGCCTCAGAAGAAAGGTCTGGCAATCTACTTCCAAAAAATCAGCCACTGAAAACCCTATGGAGCAATTCTACTCTGACACGCATGGGGTCACCATGAGTGGGAACTGACTCAAGCAACTGCTTTTCTTTTTTATGTGAAATACATTCTGGTCTTCTGTGCTTTCAGGGTATCATTGTCTTTGATACCTTTGTGCAGCAGCTCAAACCCCAGGTGATACCATCCCCTGACTTTCATCACTTAATTTATTTTGGACCTTTCACCTCATCACTCCATACATTCTGAAAACTGCATGGTGTCATGTGTGGGTGTCTTGCATTTCATGTAACCTGCTTCCTGGTTGTCTACATCACCAGCCATACATACATAAGATGTACTTCTGCTGTACCACCAGTCCATTTTCAGGACCCTTCCTGGATGTGGACTTGCTGGCTCAAATGCTATCTACATTGTAAACTTTGATAGGAACTGACAAATGTCCTTCCAAAAAATGACAACCAACTTAATTTCCCAGCAAGAGTCAGGAGGGTTTTGAGCAGGGGAGGGACATGATTGGATCTACATCTTTGACAGATCGTTTAAGTCATTCATTGAACAAGTATTGATTGGGAGCTTACTTACTTATTACATGCCAGTCATTGTTCTAAACTCTGAGGATATATCAGTGAGCACAACAAACTCCCCACCCTCCTAGGGCTGACATTCTAAGTGGAGAGACAAACCATAAACAATAAACAAATAATATGTAATATGTCAGATGGTGTCATGTTCTATGAAGAACACTGGAATGGGGCAAGGGATCTGAGCAGTGCCAGCCAGAGTGGGAGAGGAGGCTGTTTTATACAGGATGGGAAACCTTAGGAAGCAAACTATGCAGGTGTCTGGAGGGGAAACATTCTAGGCAGAGGAAACAGCCAATGCAAAGGCAGAGGGCATTCAAGGATCAGGGAGATGGCCAGTGTAGCTGAAGCAGCTTAATGGACAGGGAGCATCGTGGGAGACAAGGTCAAGAGAGGTAATGGGCCCAGAAAATGCAGGGTGTGGGCCACTGTAATGTTTGCTTTTACTTTGAGTGGAGACACTGCATGATTTTGAGTACAAGAAGGCCAAGATCTGACTTGAGTTTTACTAAGATCACTCTGGCTGCTCTGTTGAAAGTCAACAATTGTAGGCAGTGAAGAGAAAAGCAGGGATTATCCAGGTGAGAGGTGATGGGGGCTCAGCCCAACTTCTGGATATATTTTGAAGGTAAAGCCATTGAATTTTGCTGATGGATGGGACATGGGGTGTGAGAGAAAGTCAAGGGTGACTCGAGGGATGTTGACCTGAGCACTAGAGAGATGGCCTTGGGAGAAGATGGTGAGAATAGGTTTAAGGACATCAGGAGCTCTGCTCACCTTGACTGTTGAGTGGGAAGTGGAATAGGGGAACCTGTAGCTTCAGGTGCCTTCTGGACCCTCTTCCTGGATGTCCCCAGGCACCACAAACTCGTCTAGTCCAGAGTGGAACTCCCCCTCCTTCAGATCTCCTGTCCAGTACCATTACCCAGCAACCTCTGTGCCACCAGAATCCTGCCTCACCCCCTACAACCAGTTGATTTCCTGTTACTTTTCCTCCAGTTCCTTCAATTTGGCCTCCAGGTCTCCATCCCCAGGACCTCTCTTGCACTGGTTCTCATCTAGACTTTGCAACTGCTCAAGACCTCTAACAGAGAAGTGCTAGATGAATGAGTGAATGAGTGAACAGCTTCCTCAGAGGTCTTGGCTGGCCTCTCTCTTCCTTCATCTCAGCCTCCATGCCATCCTGGAATAATCTTTGAAAAGGCATTCGTCTGACCATGTCCCTCCCTTGACTAAACTCTTCAGTTCCCCAGAGCCTATACAAACATAATTTGATAGCCTACAGACATGTTTTACTTGGCCCACATAGTATTTTTTGTTTGTTTATTTGAATTAAGTAGGGACTTTTTCATTAAAATTCTGAATTTCCCACTTCTCTTGAGACACTGAAAGAGCTGGTACGACCAGGTCCACATTTCTCCACAGCAGCACTTGGCCAAGGTGAGTGATAGCTCCCCTTTTAGTTTAGACATGTACTTTCTGACTTGCCACAGTCTCCACTACTCCCTCTTATATTCAGTCCACTTCCCTCACTTGAGTAACCTACCTGGTCCCTATGGCCTCAGAGTTTGCAGCCCCTGGCCTAAAAAGGCAAATGCATAACTTCTGGGTAGCCAATGCATGGGATGGGGCTGACAAGGGAAATGTGATAGTAGGTGATATTGAAAACTTAAGCTGAGGCCAAGTTGTAAAGGATCTCGAATGCCAGCTTAAGTCTGCCCTTTATCCAGAGGGCCACTGGAGCAGTGACTTGGTTGGATTTGTGTTTTCAGTGCAGGCCCACTGAACAGGAGGGACCCAAAATAGGGACAGAGAATCTGGTGAGGAGGCCCTACTGCTAGGAGGGCCTGTGGAAGTACAATCTACCTTCTGGCAGTCTCCTTTGAAGAAGGAGGAGGCTTTTTCCCCACTGAGTCTCCCCTGAGTCTGAGTCTGCTCTCTCTGTATTTCAGAACCAGGTAGCAGCCACGGGCCCAGCATGGTCGTGAGAGCAGATGGGCAGTGCTGAAGACACAGCCTGGCTCCAATTGCTTCAGAAGGACCTGACCCCTGCAGAACCACAGCCCACAGACATCTCCTGCACACAAGATGGGAGTCTGGGGGCTGGGGACCCAGCCATGAGGGACTGCTGCCCCTCCCAGCAAAAGGCCAGCTCTGCACCCTTCAGGCATACCCCTGACCAAGGCCCAGGCATGGACTCTAGACACAGCAGCCCCAGTGGAGCTGGGGAAGGGGCCTCCTGTTCTGAGGGCCCTGGTGGGAGCTTGGCTTGCTCTTCTCCAACCTGCATCCCTCCCCAAGAGGCAGCCACTAAGGGGACACTGGGGGCACATGAAGCTTCGATCTTAGGGACACTAGAAACCACCTTTTCTGGGAAACCAGGGGTTTTGAAAGCAGATTCTGTGTCCTTAGTGAAAACTGATCCCACATGCTCAGAGAACAGAAATCCTATGTTCTTAGAAAAGATGGATTCCAAGTCTGCAAAGAAGGCAGATTCTACTTCCACAGCAAAGGAAGATGCTGAGTCCTTGAGAAAGACAGATCCTATGGTTATAGAACAGGCAGAGCCTGCCATCCTGGGAAAAGGAGATCCTGTATCTTCTGGAAAAACAGATCCTGGATCCTTGGGGAAGGAGGATCACATGTCCTCTAGCAAAGAGAATGAAGTATCCCCAAGGAAGGACGATCCTGGATCTTTGAGAAAGGAGGATCATGTGTTCTCAGGCAAAGTGGAGCCTGTGTTCACAAGAAAGGAGGAACCCAGCTGCTTAGGTAAAGAGCATCCTGTATCCTCAGAAAAGGTGAGTCCTGCATCCTTGGGAAAGGCAGATCATGGGCCCTCAGGAAAGGTGGATCCCATGTCCTTGGAAAACATGGGTTCTGCATCTGCAGGAAAGACAGATCCAGGGTCCTTGAGAAAACTGACTCCAGGATCATCAGGCAAGACAGAACCTGTATTGTCTGGAACAGCAGATCCTGGGGCCTCAAGAAGAGTGGATCCTACAGGCTTGGGAATGGCAGATCCTGCATCTAGGGGAAATGCAGAAACTGTGTCCTGCACAAAAGAGGACACCAAGTTCCTGGGAAAGATGGACCCTGCCCCCTCAGGAAAGGGAGATCCCACGACTGAGAGAATGATAAAAACTGTATCTGCTGGGCAGGTGGATCCTGTGTTTTCTGGAAAGATGGATTCCATATCTTTGAAAAATGTGGAGCCCATGTCTTCAGACAAGGTGGGTCCTTTTTCCTTGGGAACTGTGGGTCCTGTGTCCCCAGGAAAGCTAGAACCCTTGTCTTCTGGGCAGGCTGAGCTTGTATCTGTGGGAGAGACAGAAAATGCATCCTCAGAAAAAGAGGCCCCTGTGTTCTCCAGGAAGGTAGATCCCATTTCTGTGGGAAATATAAAAGCATCATCTTCTGGAACAGTGAATCCTGAATCTTTGGGGAAGAAAGACCCCTTGTCCTCGGGTCCAGGGGATCCCAAGTCCTTGGGGACTGGAGGGCTCCCATCTTCAGTAAAAGCTGAAACAATGATTAAGGGGGAAGTGGGTCCACTGTCCTTGGGGAAGGCAGATCCTGTTGTCTCTATGAAGGCTGAGTCCCTGGCCTTGGGCAAGGTGGACCCTGTGATGGCTAGGGGAAAGGCAGAAGCTAGCCCCTCTGGAGAAATGGACACTCTGTCTTCAGGAAAGATGGACCCCATGACTCCAGGACAAACAGTCCTCCTGTCCTTGGGGAGTGTGGATCCCATGTCCTCAGGAAAAGCAGAAGCTGCCCCAGTTGAAAAGGAGGATCCTCCACCTCCAGAGAAGGAAAATCCTGTAAACTCCAGAAAGGTGGCTCCCAGTGCCTCAGGGAAAGCAGAGCCGAAGTCTGGGGACAAAGCAGAACAGAAGCCCCCAGGGAAAGAGGGCCTCACTTCATCAGGAAAAGCAGAGGCCGTATATTTGCAGAAGGAGAAACCACTGGCATCGGTGGATCCTGGCTCCTCGGGAAAAGCTGACCTCATTTCTTCCAAGAAGGTGGCTCCCGTGGTCCTGGGGAAGGCATCTTCAGCGTCTCAGTCTTCGAGAGAAGCAGAGCCCCAAGCCTTGGGGAAGGTGGCCCCTCTGACTCTGGAAAAGGCCGAGGCCTCCCCTGTTAGACAGTCAGATGGCCAACCCCGCGGCACAGCCACTTCTCCCGGGGGTCTCGGGAGCGGCGTGAGTCACGCAGAGCCAGAACCCACGTCCCGCACCGAGGCCTGCAGCCTCAGCCCGAAAGACCTGGTGGCCACCGGGACCACAAAAAGCCCTGGCTCCGAAGCTGCAGCGCACCCGTTAGGGCCGCGGACTCGCGACAACTTCACCAAGGCACCATCGTGGGAAGCGAGCGCCCTCCCGCCGCCGCGCGAGGACGCGGGCACTCAGGCGGGAGCGCAAGCCTGTGTTTCGGTGGCTGTGAGCCCTATGTCTCCGCAGGACGGTGCAGGCGGCCCGGCCTTCAGCTTCCAGGCGGCTCCTCGCGCACCTAGCCCCGCGCCCAGGCCACCCTCGCGCCGGGACGCGGGCCTGCAGGTATCTCTGGGAGCAGCCGAGACACGCTCGGTGGCCACCGGGCCCATGACGCCTCAGGCTGCCGCACCGCCAGCCTTCCCTGAAGTGCGGGTGCGCCCGGGTTCGGCGCTGGCGGCCGCCGCGGCGCCCCCGGAGGCGGCCGAACCTGTGCGTGATGTAAGCTGGGACGAAAAAGGCATGACATGGGAGGTGTACGGCGCCTCGATGGAGGTGGAGGTGTTGGGCATGGCCATCCAGAAGCACTTGGAGCGGCAGATAGAGGAGCACGGCCGCCAAGGGGCGCAGGCGCCGCCAACCACCGCCCGCCCGGACCCTGGCCGCTCGGGCTCAGTGCGCGCCGCGCCCTCTGAGAGCGCAGCCAAGCGCCCACCCGGCCTCTTCCGTGCGCTGCTGCAGAGTGTTCGGCGGCCGCGGTGCTGCTCGCGGGCCGGACCCACGGCCGAGTGATCTCTACCCCTTTTGTACGCTGACACCCGAGTTTCCAACCTTTTAAGGCTTCCTTCTTGACCCAGGCCCCTAGAAAGGATTCCCTCAGCGCACGTCAGAACCCTGAAGGGTAAGCAGCCTCTAGGTTCCTTTTGAGCCCCGTCTTTCCAGCCCACTTTCCTTCCAGACCCACACAATGAACCCCGTCTACTCAGCTCCCTCGTGGCCATGAGCCCACGAACCCAGTCCTCATGAGCCCACGAACCCAGTCCTCGTGACCTCAGCTCCACTCCTGGTCACACTGGGCAACCATGAGGACCTGTTCAGTACCCCACCCTCTTCTCTCAGAGCCAGGGAAGCTTCTGAGACATCCAGACTGGTGTGTTAAGGCCTCCAGAGGGGCCAGGTCCCCAGAAACTGAGAGATTGTGTGTACAAATCTTTGAATGGATAAAGCTCCACTGTGCAAGGTTTGGTGTGTGGGACCTCTGAGTGTGCAAGGATCTGAATGTGTGGCCCTGGGTGTGTGAAGCTCTGAAAGAGTGTGTGAGTGTGTCCATGCCTCAGACTGGCCCTCAGGGCCTGGGCATATCCTGCATGTCATTGTAGTCCTTCCCCAATCCATCAGTGCCCAAAGACTTGGTCTCCCATCTCTGTCTCCCTTGCATCTGGTCACTGGTTCGTAGTTCCCAAATAGGCCAAAAACAGCCCCAGGTTGTGTCCTGGGGACTCAGCTGAGAGGGAGGGTTGAAGAAAGGTCAGAAGGTCTCAGGCCAGGAGGTCACAGTTGGAGGGTCATGGAAGGTCTCAAGCCACAGGCAGCCTGGTGACAGTTGGTCTCGGGGACAGGACAGAGAGCTCATTCTACAACACAGTTACCCTTTAAAGACCACCCACTCCACCCCCATGTCACCCTGTGCTGTGAGCCTCCACAAGTCCCTTGTGACCACTCAGTGCCCTTCTCCCCACTCCTCCAGCCATGTTTTTGGCTACAAATTGTCACAGTATACATTGGTAATAAAATCTTTCCCAATCCTTGTCTGTTGTGATTGACTGAAAGCAGAAGGGGATAGGGCAACAAGATATATTATTGTACCCATAGCCCTGGGTGTGGGTCTGGAAAAGCAGGGAGCTATGTGGGGCTCTGTGGCAGGGCCTGCATCACAGGTCTGTGGTGTCCAGGCCAGCGTTGGTGAAGGATAATGCTTCCTGCTGGCTGCTGGTGCCGGCCTGCCTTCCTGACAGCACCAGGCTCAGGGGCTCTGCATCTGGCTCCATGGGACTGGACAGTGGCTCCTTCTAGGGGGACAGGGAAGGCAGGTATGAAGGGCATGGGCAAGATGAGGTGCTCTCCCAGACCCTGGAGGAGGGGGCAGGTCTCCAAGCCTATTCCCAGATGGCTTCATGGCTGGGGAATCCCACCCTGGGCCTGTTTTCTGGCTGTGTCCCATGGTGGTACAGATGGGCCTGAGAGGGTCTACCTGGCCTTTGCCCCACCTATGGACACACCGGCACTTTGGTAATCTGAGTCACACCTGTGTCAAGGAGCCATCAAGGTGGCTCCTGCCATGTGTACCTTGTGGCAGGCATGGAGCTGGACATGCTCCATTCATTACTTGGATTATTATCACAAAGGATGGGATTTCTCTCCCATTTTACAGATGTACAAACTGAGGCCCAGAGGGTTTTCATGGCCTGGAAGGGGCAGAGCAGAATTTGGACCACTCTAAAGTCTTTGTCCTGTCCACAGTGTGCTGCTGTCCCTGGTTGAATTTAGCATCTCTCTCCTGCAGCCCTCAAAGGGACACAGCATGCCCAGGGTCTCACCTAAAGTTCATCATGGTGCACACTCATTTGTCTCATCTGCCCTCCACCCCCCTTCCTGTGTGACATGCAGCAGCACACTCAGACAGCCAGTTACACATCTCACAAGTCTGCCTGCCCATGGACTGACACTAGCCACCCCCCACCAACCTCAGCTACTCCACTGCAGAGACACCAAAGCTCTAGAGCCGCTCCCACCAACATCCTCCCCAGGACACTCCAAGGGCTTTTTCCAGACTGGGGCTATTTTAAGGGGCTCTAAGGGCCTAGTAGATAAGGCATCTGGTTGCTAACCAGAAAGTCAGTGGTTCAAACCCACCAGCTGCTCCATGGAAGGAAGATGGGGCTATCTACTTCTGTAAAGATTTACAGCCTCGCAAACCCAATGGGGGTTGCTATGAGTCAGAATGACTCCATGGCAGTGAGTTTGGTTTTTTGTTGGGGCTGTTCTGATTCCTGGTAAACAGTGGGATATCTGAGGGGCTCCAGAGAGGTGGAACATTCTACCTGTGCTCCGCAGACCCCTCACCACAGACCATGAGCTAGGAGGTATAATGCAGAGTGGTCCAGGACAATGCAGCTGGCCTGTGAGGCAGGAGACCTGGGTCAGATCTGCCCCTGCATTGCAAGCTGTCTGACCTTAAGCAATTCAGTTTCCCTGTTAGTGACTTGAAAAGGGTAGATTGGATGGGCCTTTTGGGTCACTCACACACTCCACACATACATTTATGGAGCTCTGGCATGAACAATTAAGTGCTTGCTGCTAACTGAAAAGTTGGAGGTTCAAATTCACACAGAGGGGCCTTGGTGATCCACTTCTGGAAAATCAGCCATCAAAAGACCTTTTCTGATATACATTGTTTTTTTGGTGTGGGATGAGTCAGTAGCACCAAGGCATTCCCTGAAAAAGGCATGACTATGTGTCCCCTACCCAGGGACAGGAGGGGACAAGAGGGAAGGAGATGGGAGGCTTCTGAGAAAGTCAAATTCCACTACTGCAGGAAGGGGATGGAGCCTCAGAAGCTTCTCAGAATTATAACCCCACCCCCTCTTCCATTTCCCCAGGACAAAGTCTTAAGTTACTTTTTGGCTTTGAAGGCTCCCAGTAACCCAGACCCAGCCTTCTTCTCTCGGTGTTCTCTGTCCTTCCCTATCCTACAGGTCCAACCCCCCATGGGGCTCCTGGCTCCATTCCTGTCAGCTCTGACAGGGTCCAGCCCCTGCCTGGGCCACTGGCCTAATCTCTAAGCTTCTGCCTCAGATCCCCCCAGACACAGGCAGTGGAGTTTTTGCCTCAAATCATCTTCAGAGATCAGTGGTCCACCCTCTCTTGCTGGGGCCCATGTGTGACAAACACAAGAGTGACTTGCTGACCAAATCTTTCCAAGTAATGGGTCATCAGGGAAATACTAAAGTATGAGGGGAAGGCTGGGAGTCTTGGAGGGCAGGGCCTGGCAGAGGATAGGACCCAGCATGGGCAGCACCAAAGGGATGATAGATGCAAGGTGGACAGATGGGTGACACTCCCTACAGAACCACAGACTCAGAATGGGGAGGAGGGAGGAGGGAAGGTGGTTTCTCCTTCTCTTGGTGCCTTGCTCCTTCAGGTAAAGGAGGAGGCCCTCCCACCACCAGGCATAGTCAAGTGGAAGCATCTCTGGCATTAGTTTGTGATGGTGGGTGTTAGATGCTTTTGATTTTTAACTCATAGAGACCTCAGGTGACAGAGTAGAACCACCCCAAAGGGTTTTCTAGGCTATAATCTTTACAGAAGCAGATTGCCAGATCTTCCTCCTTCAGAGCAGCTGAGTGGGTTCAAACCACCAACCTTTAGGTAAGCAGCCCAGCACTTAACCATTGTGTCACCAGAGCTCCTTGCCATTGGCAATAGTGGGGCTTCTGCCTGCCATAAGACCTCAGATACAGTGCTCTGAGACAGGGCAAGGAGGCAGCAAGCAGTAGGTGAAATGCCTCACCTGGATTAGCAGCATCGGCCTTCCCTGGTATCTACTTTCAAAAAACCAGTTCTGTCTGGTCGACTCCAACTCATGGTGCCCCTATGTGTGTCAGAGTAGAACTGTGCTCCATAGGGTTTTCAGTCGCTGAATTTTTTTCTGGAAGTAGATTGCCAGGCCTTTCTTCCAAGGCACCTCTGGGTGGACTTGCACCTCCAACATTTTAGTTAGCAGTCAAGCACTGTTAATCACCCAAGGACTTCTGGGCCCCACCCTATACCTGCTGAATCAGAGACTCCGGGGTGGGACCTTGCAATCTGTGTGTGTAGCAAGCCCTCCTCACGTGACTCTGATGCCCTCTCACATGTGAGAAACTGATTTAATCCAGTAAATCAATCCTCTCAATCCTCACTGCATACTAAAATCCCTTGGGGGAGCTTTTACAACACATCTGTGCCTAGGCCCCACCCCAGGGCAACAGAAACAGGATCTCTGGGGTATGACCTGGGGGCTAATTTTAAAGAGCTCCCCAGGTATGGCCAATCTGCAGCTAGGTTGTGCACTCTTAACCTGATCTAACCACTAACATATTTAACAAACTGCTGCATTGTTCTCTGTTGGAGCCTACCTTCATCTCCTTTGCTGGACTGTGTTTATTCATCTCTCCATCTCTCCCCCACCTTCATCAGTTTTCATGTAAATGATGTAAAGGTATGGAGGCAGACTTGTGAGCACTTGCTTTGGCCAGGTAATATATATGGGTGCTCTCATTTAATTCTCACAACAACCCTGTATAGTTAGTTGGTGTTCCGACCCACATTTTACAGATGAGAAACTAAGAACCAGAAAGAAGTCCTCCACTCCTCTGAGTGGAGGAGCAGGGATTGCACCCTATCTAAAGCCATGGACCTTCCTAGGGCCAGGTGCAGAGATGCAAGGCTATAACTGCTCCCCATGCCTGTAGCAGGTCACTTGAGCTTTGTCCTGACCCCAACCCTTCAGAGAAAGACCCTGAGTCAGATGCCCCAGACACCAACTTACTCCCTGTCTTGCCTTGATTTCCTGCCTGTTCTGGTCCAGGTCCACAGTGTTGTCATCCAGGGAGTTGAGGCTATGGGAGAAGATGGATCTCAGGTAGTTGGCAGGTCCAGCCCTCTCTGACTATAGCCAGAAACCACCACCACCACCTCACGATTACCATCCCACCACTATCATCACCATCATAACTCCTACCACCACTACCACTATCATTCCCATGACCACCATCACCATCACCACCATTACCAACCAGCCTGCCTGTGTAGGATCATTGCTCACCTGACGTGGTCCAAGTCACTAGAGGAAGAGAGGGACTCAAAACCCAGGTCCTTAGTGGGGAGGTTCAGCATGGGGTTGGCACTGTAGAGAAGATGCAGAGTTGGCTTTCCAGTCAAGTGGCCATGGCCCTGAGTCACTCCATGAGGTTTCTTATCCACCCTCGATCCCTGCTCACCGCTCAGCATTGTACACATTAGTCCCAGGGATGGCAGGGGCTGAGGGCATCACCCCCGCTGCTGTCCTCCGGGCCTCCTTGGCAGCCTTCATAGCCCAAAGCTTCCGGCGGTAGCTGTGGGAACCAGGAAGGAGGTCACTACTTGTCCTGCACCCCCATGTGTACCCAGTGCAGGCCTTGAGAGTGCGGCTTCACTATGACACATGCAGGGGGAACTGTTAGCTCCATTTTACAGGGCTCTGTTTTACAGAGAGTCAGAGAAGGGAAGTGATTTGCTAAAGGCCACACAGCTGGCTAGCGGCAAGGTCTGGAATCCCAAACAGATGTGACTCTGACTCCATGTGTATCAGAAAGGGAAAAAGAAGAAGCATTTATTAAATGCATAGTATGTGACAGACATCTTGCTGAGTGTGAGATGTGCATTGCTTCATTAAGTGGACTTTAGGATCATTGCCCATTTTGCAGATGAGGAAACAGAGGCTGGGTTAGAGGTGATTTGTCTATGATCTTACAATGAGTCCCTGGGGATTGAATACAGATATATCTGATACCTAAACCTAAGCCCTTTCTATTCCTCAGGATGTCTTGAGTGGGGGAAGAAGGTGAGAGTTGGAGACACAGGAGGTGATGGGAGCAGCACCTCTTCCGGATACACACGAGGGCCATGGTCATGATCACCAGGACCAGCAGCAAAGCCAGCCCAAGTCCCACGATGACGCTTACAAGCACCTTTGGCTGGTCTGACTCCTGGCTCTCCTGGGAGCCCTAAATTAGAAGGGTGAATGAGAGGTGCTGTGGGGCTACCGTCCCCACTTCACTCCCAAGTGACCTCCACTGTGCCACCACTTACCACCACCACCAGGCCCAGCTGCAGCAATTGTGTCAGTGAGTCCTGGTCTTTCCGGATCATCCTGGCCACAGAATCCACTCAGACCGAGGGACATTGGCACCCCTAGATATCCTGCTCACCCTCCTCCCACCCTGAAGGTGACCCTACTCACACAATCAGCTCATTAACGGTCAGGGCAGACCCATTTGGGAAGACGAAGTAGGCATCGAGGTAGGAGCGGCTCCGGGCCCTCAAATGGGATGGAGTGAAGTGTCAACAGCCCAGAGTTACCCAGAAGCCCCCGTCTCTTGTCTTCACTCTCAACCCCTGGGCCAATGGTCACTCACCGAGTTGTGGTGTCTATGTTCTGAATGCTCACAATGTAGACAGTAGTCCTTGTTGCCTGGGCAAGAGCCCTGCAAAGGGAGTGGGTGTCACAGAGGCCTGGAGTGGGAGCCTCGGCCCAGGCCAATGGCCAGGGTTCTGCCAGTGGAATTAGGAATTGTGGGAGTTAGAAAAGGGCACCTTCTCTGGACAGACCAAACCCCATTGGCTCAGCAGCTAGCACCTCTGTGCAAACTGGGAAAAAATACCCCTTCCTCTGGGGCTGGACTCACAACCTGGCAAGCAGAATGTATCTTTGTGCAGTGTACAGCCTTTAAAACTGTACATGGCACCTTTGATTAGATCTTCCTCTGCCCAACCAGCCACAGGCTCTCAGGGCATGGGGAAAAGAGGTGCAGGCACAAATATTGGGTCAAAAACAGGGACCAGGCAAAACTGGATATTGATTTGCAGAAAAATGAAACAAGATCTGTACCTCACACCATACACAAAAATGAACTCCAGATGGATCAAAGACTTAAATGTGAAACCTAAAACTATAGAGTTCCTCAAGGAAAATCTAGGGGCAAATTTAGGGGCCCTAATATATGGCATACATAGACTATCAAGCATAACTCAAAATGCACAAACAGCAGAAGAGAAACCAGATGATTGGGACCTTCTAAAAATTAAATTTTTATGTGCTTCCAAAGACTTCTCCGAAAGTGTCAAAAGAGAACCTACAGATTGGGAAAAAATATTTGCTAATGACATATCTGACAAGGAACTTATCTATAGAATTTATAGAAAATCCCAACACCTCAATAACAAAAAATACAAACAATCCAATTCAAAAATGGGCAGAAGACATGAATAGACACTTCACCAAGGAGGATATTCAAGCAGCCAACAAACATATGAAGAAATGCTCATGATCATTAGCTATTAGAGAGATGCAAATCAAAACAAAAATGAGATACCATCTTGCTCCAGCACTAGTAGCAAAGTTCAACAAGACAGAAAATAACAAATGCTGGCAAGGATGTGGAGAGATTTGGACTCTCATACACTGCTGGTGGGACTGTAAAAAGGTACAACCACTGTGGAAAGCAATATGGCGATTCTTTCAAAGTTGGAATTAGAAATACCATTTGACCCAGCCATTCCACTACTAGGTATACATCCTAAATAATTGAGAGCCATGACAAGAACAGACATATGCACACCCATGTTCATCGCAGCACTATTTACAATAGCCAAAACATGGAAACAACTTAGGGGTCCATCAACTGAGGAATGGATAACCAAACTATGGTATATACACACAATGTAATACTATGCAATGCTAAAGAATAATGTGGAATCTGCAAAACATCACATAATGTGGATGAACATGGAGGACATGCTGAGTGCAATAAGTCAAACACAAAAGGACAAATATTGTATTAGTGTGTTATAGTAAAAGTCAAGGAAAGGTTTATCTATAGAAGGACATTTTCTTTGTTGGTTACCAGCGGTTGAGGAGAGGGGAGGGAACACTGTTAGATAGGTAGAGATAATTATTGATCTGGGTGAAGAGAAGGGCAATGTACCAAACATGAGTGATCAATATGGTGGTATTGAGGAAGAGAAAGACATAGAGAGGTACATGGGAGATACAGATAATAAAGATGAACCCTTTTGCACATACAGTACTGCGTTGTCAGTGAAGGCAAATATAGGTATATGGATGGATAGATGAGTGGACAGGCTGAACTAGTAGGTATGTCTATAAAGCAGGGAGTGTACACAAAAACATGCATAGGGTTGGCAGACAATGGTCCTATAAGTTTATGTGCACGGTCTGAATTCCCAGGTGTATAATAGAGCTGACAAGGGGCAAGGTGGTAGTCACTGCTTGGTCACAGCCAGCTACCCAAAGGGACCGAGTAGTTGAACCTGTGGGATTGGGGACATGTCACAGGGGACATCAAGCTCAATTGGCATAACATACTACACAAAACATTGTTCCACCTCCTACTTTGGTGAGTAGCAATTGGGATCTTCAAAGCTTGCAAGCTGCCATCTAGATGCAACAATGGGTCTCTCCTCATCCAGAGCAAAGAAGAATGAAGAAAACCAAAAATTCATGGAAACAATCAGTCCTAGTGATTGGTACACCATCCGATCTGCAGCCTATACTACTATGAGAACAGAAGAACTAGATGGTGCCCGACTACCAATGTCAACCACATGGAAGGGGATCTATGTAGGAGATCCTGGATAGAGAGGGAGAACAATGTGGACAAAACTCAAAATCATTGGAGGAAAAAAAATGTGGGAAGGACCGGGTTTGCTGGTCCTATAGAGCCTGGTGGAACCACTGAGACTATGGCCCCTAGCTGCCTATCAGGTCTGGAATTGAACCCATACCTGTGGCTTCCAGCCAAACAAAATTCAGGCATATGATTTGAACATTTACCTGAGATAGATACACTCCTTGAAGAGAAAAATCATGGGAGAAAGAAGGGCTGCTTATACACAGGGAGGCCGTTCAGGGGGCAGGACTGCATGGAGGGATGGACACAGAGAAGAGGTCACTATCGGGAGGGGAGCTGTTGCATTGTGGTAAATTGTGGTCAATGTCATGAGACAAAGTGTACAAGAACTGCTGTATGGAAAGTGAATTTGCTCTGTAAATCTTCACCCAAATCACAATTAAAAACAAAACAGGGACCAGGTCAAGTGCGGATCAGAGGCAGAGTTGAGAGACAGTCTGCTCAAGTCTTGTCTAAGGCCAGCCTCCTGGGCCCAGTTCTTCCCCACAGCCCCCTGGGGGGCTCCCCAGACCTACTCCTTAATCTCATCCAGCTTGGCGCCCACCTCCTCCTTGTGCATGGAGAACTGCAGTCTCACGCGATAACTCTGGTCCACAGTGAAGAGCTGCAGGAGAAGGGTGTTGGGGGGAGATGAGGTGCATGGGACCAAAGGATTGTCAGAGGGCCTCAGGAGCTGGTGGCAGGGTCCAGCACTCACGTTCAGGGTGATTCTGGCTTCCTGGGCAGCACCCACAGAAGGTCTGTCCTGGGCCTGGACTGTCACTTGATAGGTGCCTTGGAGAGTGGGATCAAGGTTGGTCACCAGCCTATGGAAGGTGGAGGATACAGCTCAGTCTTGGTAACCTCTGGAATCCACTTGTCCACTTCCCAGGATGGGGAGTTTATTGCCCTGAGGCCCCCTTTTGTTCCACCCCCTCAATCCAGGGCCCTGCCCGCAGTTACTCAATGTTGCCAGTGAACATATTGGCCTCCGAGGAGGTGGAAATCCGGAAGAAGCCCTGGAAAGAGGTGTTGGCTCCGTCCTTAGAGAGGAAGTGTGTTTGAAGGATGGAGAACAAGATGGCCCCATTGTCCCCTGAGTCATCGTCTCTGGCCTAGGAGCAAGAATGGAAAGCGTCAGGCAGCCAGGCCAGGCACTCCGAAGCTCCAGCAGGGGCAGAGGCTGAGGTGGCGTAGGAGGCTAGCCACCATAATCTCCATCAGCCACCCCCAATAGCTGTTGTCCAGTCAATTCCAACTCATGGTGACCCCTGTGTGAGAGTAGAACTGTGCTCCGTAGGGTTTCTTTCCATGGCTGATTTTTCAGAAGTAGGTCACCAGGCCTTCCTTTTGTAGCACCTCTGGAGGGACTCAAACTGCCAACATTTTGGTTAGCAGCCAAGCACTTAACTGTTTGTGCCACCCAAGGACTCCTTCAGCTACTCCCAGGCCACCACAAGTAAGCAAATGCTTTATACTGTGTGCTTGCTCTGCAAGTCCAGATTTGCACAAGTCCCTGCTTCCTCCACCACCACCCTCAACAGATCACAGTTGAGAAGTCCTTCCCATGTGGAGACCTGCTCTGCCTGTCTCCCACATACACAAACACAGGGATGCTCAGATTCCCTGAGCACATACTATGTGGCAAGTCCTTACCCTGGGTCCTCTCATTTCAGTGCTTGCCAAAGTGAGTACAAATTCCCCTAATGGATCATGAAATTACTGGGGAGGGCAACATTTTCATTCATTCTATTGCCTTTTATGAGTTCTGGTGGCTCTGTGGTTAAGGCATTGGGCTGCTAACCAAAATGTGAGTGGTTTGAATCCACCAGCTGCTCCATGGGAGGAAGATAAGGTAACCTACTTCTGTAAAGATTTACAGCCTTGAAACCTGAGGGGGACACTATGTGTTAAAATTGACTCAGTGGCAGTGGTTTGTTTTTTGGTTTAGTGCCTTTTAGAGAAAAATAGAACCAACTCATAAAGCTGTGAATTCACTGACAATATTGCTCAGGATGAGGCCAAAGTTAGTGTTCAATTTCAGAAAGGAGGCCATTTGAAGAAAATTGTTAAACCAGTAATACACAGAGGTTCACAACCAAGGCCAAACTCACAACACTGGAATGTAATTGACTGAAGATTGCCAGTTGGGGAAACTAACTGTTGAAGATTCGGAAACTGTCCCTCTATTCTACCCCCCAACAAAAATAAACAGTTGCGGGTTCCGGCAAGATGGTGGACTAGGCAGAAGGATTGCACAGACACTCTTCAACAAAGAAAAGGGAAACCAATTAACACAAACACAGAAGATAATCGTAGACCCCTGAGCCTTGAAGGGAAGGATATAGAATTGGACTAAACCCCAATTAGCAGAAGAATTTGCGTGAAAATACCAAAAAAAGGAGACATACGGAGCTGCGGTCTGACAGAGAACAGAGTGACCCTGACAGTACAGG
>NW_006921953.1:353225-374116 GCF_000298275.1 Orycteropus afer afer | reverse complement strand
TTTGGTCAATGACATGAGACAAAGTATATGTGAACTGCTGTATGAAAAGTGAATTTGCTCTGTAAATCTTCACCCAAATCAAAATAAAATTTTAAAAAATAAATAAAAAATAAAATAAACAGTTGCTGTCAAGTTGATTCTGACTCATGGTGACCCCCATGTATGCGGAGGTGTAGAGTAGAAATGCACTTCATAGAGTTTTCAAAGAAACCTTTCAGAAACAGATTGCCAGGACTTCGTTCTCAGGTACTTCTGGATGGGTTTGAACCATCACCCTTTCAGTCAGTAGCGCTTAATTGGTTGCACCACCAGGAACTGCTTGGAAAACCCAGAGAGGGACAATTACTATCTTCATTTTAAAAGAGGAAATGGAGGCTCCAGAGAGACCCTGCCCTGCACAAGGACACACTCAGCTCTAAGTGGGAAGGGCCAGGCCTGTCAACCTCCTATACCTCTGCTCTTTCCACAGCATATGGGTGAAACCCAGAGATCACCCTGCCTCTTCGTCCTAACTGTGGAGAACTAGTGTCACCAGTGAATCTGATTTACTAGCTTCTTGTCCAGAAGGAGAAGGAGCTCTGGTGGCACAGTGGTTTAGCACTCAGTGCTAACTGGAAGTTCAGCAGTTTGAACCCACCAGCCACTTTACAAGAGAAAGATGAGGCAGTCTGCTCCCATAAAGAGCCTTGGAAATGCAATGGGACAGTTCTACTTGGTTCTACGGGGTTGCTACGAGTTGGAACTGACTTGATGGCAATGGGTTTGGGTTTTTCCCAGGAGGGGAAACTGAGTCCCAGAGAAAGGTAGCAGTACAGGAAAAGGCTCCCAAGTTGTGTGAGAGGGCTAACCTCCTGAATAGCATAGCTGCCACTCTCTAATAAACCCAAACCCAATACCATAAACGCATTTTTATAATTTTGCTATGGAAATAATTTAGCTACAATGAACTCATTTAATTTATAATTGGCTATGCTTTCTCTGTAACACTCAAGAACTCCAATGTAGTGAGAAAAAAATGTGGCTTGCAAGTGGTTTTTATATTCATGAAATTTTTATGAATACTGAATTTAACAATTAATGAAGTTTGATCACACCATTTAGGCAGGTGGTAATTTCTATTCTGGGGTTTTCTTTTCATATGTGGAAGCCAATAAATTTCCTTTCTAGTGTTAAAACATATTGGGAGCGGCTGAAAGACCCAAAAACCTTAGCCCTGTATCTCCTGAGGCTAATGTGACTGTCAGCCACCAAAAGGTAGAGCCAAAGACTTACCTGGACAGAAGCCACTTGCTGGTTTGGCATCACAAGTTCTGGAATAATCACTATAGGTGTGGACAGAAAGGGGTTAGTGAGGGCAGGGGCAGTGCCCACCAGCCCAGCTCAGGGCTCAACCCTAGAGACCCCAGTGCAACTATTCCTAATTTAGCACATCATCTAACTCCCATTGTATAGATTGGGAAACTGAGGCCCAGAGAACATGGCCCAGGGTCAGACATGAGTTGACACAGAGCTAGGGTGGAAACTTAGGTTTCCCCTCCTGTTGGAACCCTGGAGTGAAGCAGGATTGAAGCTCTTCCTCCATTTCTAAGAGCACACCTGGGACCTGAGGAGGGTCTGCAGGGACTGCCCCAGGGTGGTCCTGGTGAATCAGGATGCGTGTGTGTGGGGGGAGGATTGCATAGTTGCTGCTTACCAAAAGTCTTATTCTCAGGTAGAAAATAGGGTGCATTGTCATTCACATCCTCAATGGTGATGAGAAGGGTTCCTAGGGGGACAAAGTGGATTGGCTTTGGGTTCTGGAAAGAGACCTGAACCAGGGAGATTGGGATTCAACCACACACCCTGCAGTCTCCTTCCCATGCATATATACTGATCCCTTTCCCTGCTCTTGACCCCAGGATGTCCACTCAACTTCTCTGCCCTGTGTGGAAGGGAGTATCATTCCCAGACCTCAGAGAAAGCAGGTAACTTGTTCAAGTTCACACAACGAAAGTGCTGGACCAGGACTGAGCCCAGCCCAGATATGTCCCACCTGACCATGACATTACACTGACACTTGCTAGCTGTGTAAGCTGGTTATTTAATTGCCTACTCTGTGCCTCACTTTTCTCATCTATAAAATTGGATAGGGACTACCTACCTCCCGGATTGTGTGAGAGGGTTACAAGGTGCCTGGCATAATTCTTGGCTATGGTAAGGACTCAATATATACTAGTTGTTAATATGGCTACTATTGTTATTTGGAGTTCCTGGATGGTACAAATGGTTAATGCATTCAATCACTAATCAAAACGATAGTTGTTCAAGTCCACCCAAAGGTGTCTAGAAAGGCCTGGTGATCTACTTCTGAATATCTGCCATTGAGAAACCTATAGATATCATTGAAATATACATGTAAAAACTTGAAATAAAAGATTGGAAAAGAAAAAACTCAGAGAATATAAAAACGTTTTATATATTTGAAAAAAAATTCTATGGCACATAATTCTATTCTGACACACAGGGGTTGCCATGAGTTGGAGTCAACTTGATGGCAGCTGATGATTTATTGTTATTTGGTGTCAGAGGTGGGATATTAACTCAGGTCTCTCTGACTCTGAAGTGTGCTCTTTCCTTTACACTACCTCACAAAACAATAGCATCAATTAAGTGCTTACTGTGTGCCAGGCACTGCATTAAATGCATATTTACATGTATATTCTCCTTTCATCTTCACAAACAACCTACTACCTAACTCCACTTGACATACAGGGAAACTGAAGCTGGGGGAGATATTATGACTTGTTTCATGATACTGCTGAGCAAGAATCTAAGCTGATTTGAAACCAGACCTGTGGGTCCCAACCCAGGGCTCTTTCACACTGTCCCTGAACTGCAGCCTGACAAGTCCTGCAGGCCTGACCACCTTACCATTGTCACTGTAGGCCTGGAAGCGGAAGTCTGTCATGAGGTCGTAGGCTCGTACAATGAGAGTGACCAGGTCGCAGGCCTCATAGTCAATGGCCTTACTCTGATTGATGAACACAGAGCCATTGGCCACCACAGAGAACCAGCCATGGCACAGGCTGCCCACATCAACCCCTGCCTTGGTACAGATGACATTCATAAGTTGGATCTCCAGCTGTGCATCGGTGTCCACATCCTCAGCAATCACCTGAGCCACCAGGCCATATTGTGAGCCATTTTCAGCCACACGGATGCCCTGAAGTGAGGCCAGGTCCAGGGTAGGTGGCTCATCATTCACATCCTTCACAGTCACAAGGACAGTTGTTGTTGTCTCAGCCTGGGGGTCTGGGTCCATGGCAGTCACTATCAGATTGAAGGGGCCCTGTGTCTCTTTGTCTAGACTCACATCCCTGGGCAGCTGGAGGTGGCCCATAGCCAACCCAGAACTTAACAGTGAGCCTCGGAGCATGAAGTTGTTGGAGCCACTTCCTAACAGGCTGAAACTGATACGGTTGTTGGCTTCTGTCTGGTCTGCATCCCAGGCCACCACCACACCCACCACTGCTCCTGTAGATGAAGACAGAGAGAAGACCCTGGCCATCAGAGGCCTCCACTGCCAACTCCTCCTTTTGGTACTACAGACCCTCCTTGTGAAGAATCAGAGGACACATTGTGGCCAGGGAGGACTTACCTGGATCTTTTTCCTTCACTGAGAAGGAGTAACTGGACTGGTTGAAGACAGGCAGGTTATCATTGATGTCCTGCAGACAGAGAGAGTCTTGAGCCCAAAGGACAATGGTAAACCTCAAGGTTAACCCTCCCCAGAGCCAATCTGAGAGGGAAGTGGTGATTCAGTGCTAGAATTCTTTTTTTTCTTTTTTTTTAATTGTGATTTGGTGAAGATTTACAGAGCAAATTCACTTTCCATACAGCAGTTCACATACACTCTGTCTCATGACATTGACCACAATTTACCACAATGCAATAGCTCCCCTCTCACTTCCTTCCGAAAATTACCTCTTCCCTATGTCCATCCCTCCATACACTCTTGCCCTCTGAACTGTCTCCCTGTGCATAAGCAGCCCTTCTTTCTCCCATGATTGTTCTCTCCAAGGAGTGTATCTATCTCAGGTAAATGTTCAACTCATATGCCTGTCTTTTGCTTGGCTGGAAGCCACAGGTGTGGGTTCAATTCCAGATCTGACAGGCATCTAGGGGCCATAGTCTCAGCGATTCCACCAGTCTCTATTGGACCAGCAAACCTGGTCCCCCTTTTCTTTTCTCCCCAAATGATTTTGAGTTCTGTCCACATTGCTCTCCCTCTCTATCAAGGATTTCCTACATAGATCCCCTTCCAAGTGGATGACAGTGATAGCCAGGCACCATCTAGTTCTTCTAGTCTCATAGTCATATAGGCTGCAGATCAGATGGTGTACCAGTTGCTAGGACTGATTGTATCCATGAATTTTTGGTTTTCTTCATTCTTCTTTGCTCTGGACAAGGAGAGACATCTAGATGTTGTTGCATCTAGGTGGCAGCTTGCAAGCTTTTAAGATCCCAGTCTCTACTTGCCAAAGTAGGAGGTGGAACAATGTTTTTGTGTAGTATGTTATGCCAATTGAGCTTGATGTCCCCTGCGACTATGGTCCTGAGCCCACAGGTTCAACTACTCGGTCCCTCTGGGTAGCTGGCTGTGACCAAGCAGTGACTACCACCTTGCCTCTTGTCAGCTCTACTATACACCTGGGAATTCAAATCATACACATAAACTTAATAGACCATTGTCTGCCAACCCTATACATGTTCTTGGGTACACACCCCACTTCATAGACATACCTACTAGTTCAGCCTCTCAGTAGAATTCTTGCCTTCCATGTGGAAGACCTGGGTACAATTCCTGGCCAATGCACCTCATGCACAGCCACCACCCTTCTGTCAATGGAGGCTTGCATGTTGCTAAAATAGTTAGAAGGTTTCAATGGAGCTTCTAGACTAAGATGAACTAGGAAGAAAGGCCTGGCAATCTACTTCTGAAAATCAGCCAATGAAAACTCTATATATAACAACAATCTGATGTGCAACAATCATAGGGATGGTGCAGGACCAGGCAGTGTTTCACTCTGTTGTGCATGGGACTACAATGAATTGGGGACTTAATTGACAATAGCTAACAACAACAAAGCCAATCTGAGAAGCCAGTATTTCCTCTGCACTGAGTCATGTACATTCTACCCATGACTCCTCCAACAATACTATTTGTTGAAGTTGTGCACCCATTTCACAGATGAGGAAACAGCCTTCAAGAGAGGACAGGACCTGCCCAGGTCTCCAGCCTGGGTTCACAGACATATCTCAGGACCTCTGCAGTTAGTTATACACTACCAATGAGTCCCACCTTCTCCTTGTTCCTCTGACCTCAGCTTGAACCTGTTTTTGACACTGCTTTCCTGAAAGAAAGGAACTCTGGTGGTGTAGTGGATGAGGAATTTGGCTGCTAACCAGAAGCTCAGTGGTTTAAACCCACCAGCCGCTCCATGGAAAGAAGATGAGGTGATCTACTTCCATAAAGATTTACAGCATCAGAAACCCAATGGGGGTTACTACGAGTCAGAATTAACTCAATGGCAGTGAGTACCCCCCCACACCCACACACACCCAGAAAAGGAGTTCCGGAGTGGTGCAAACAGCTAACACACTGGCTGCTAACTGAAAGTTTGGAGGATCAAGTCTACCCAGAGACACCTTGGAAGAAAGATCTGGTGATCTATTTTTGAAAAACCATCCATTAAAAACCCTATGGAGAGTTCTGGCAAGATGGTGGAATAAGTAGACAAGCTACTGAGATGCTCTACAGCAAAGGAATGAGAAACCAGTTGATACAAAGGATAATCCTGGGACCCTGAGCTTCAAAGGGAAGGAAAAAGAAGTGGATCAAATACTGACTAGTAGAAGAAACTGAATGAAAGCAGAGAACAAGCAGCTATGGACTGTTGACTAGCTTGATGGTGTGGCCATTTTGAGTATTTGCAAGCAACATTCCAATTAGAGAAGCAACCTGATAATCATCTCCACTTGCTGAGAACTGCACGGACAACCATACTGGTGGCTGGTGATTAGAAAGATGGGAGACAACAACTGTATCCACACAACCACATTCATACCTCCTACAACCCCACCTACTGGGTGAGGGCCACTACGTACTTCTGCAGCAACTGATCAGTGATGGACAGTGGTCAATACCAGCCCAACCTACCCTAGCTGTTCTATACAAACAGCTAACAGAAATTTATGCACACATTCTCATCCTTTATCACACCTACTAGGAGACAGGTGGTGACTGCCTAAGTGCTGCCAAACTATTGAATAGAGTAGCACACAAGTCCTGCTCATTTGGATGTATCAAAGGAAAATAAAACAAACAAACAAAAAACCTGGACAAATCACACCAACATAAACCACCAATTAAATATAAATACAATGACATCACAATGTCTCAGAGACAACTAACAATCCCAGTTAAAACAAAGAAGTAAGATCAACTAGTACAAATGAGGGACCAGAATACAAAGGCAGAAAACCTCCCTGAGAAAGAAGTGGCATTGGAACTACTCGATGAAGAATTCAAAAGAATTATATTGGTACCTTCAACAGATTGAGAGACAGATCAAGAAAAACACTGTCAAAATAAAGGAAAACTCTGAAAAAAATAAGGAAAATACAGGCAAAATTGTAGAATCATTTTGGGAAACAATACAGGAACAAACTGACAAAATAAATGAAAAATCAGGAAGCAAATAGAAAAACAGCAAATAGAAATCCAGAAGATTAATACTAAGATTTCAGAAATAGACAATATATTGAAAGGGCAAATGAGTAGAATTGAATTAATGGAAGGCAGAATTTGAGATTGAAGACAAATCTCTCAATACTACTTTGTTAAGAGAACAATGAGAAAAAGAACAAAAATAATGAAGAAAGCCTAAGATTTATTTGGGACACCATCAAGAGGAATAACATGTGTGATCAGTATTTCACAAAAGAAAGAGACAAATAAAACTACAGAGAAAATTGTCAAAGGTTTCTTGGAAGAGAACTTCCCTAATATAATGAAAGACAAAAAGATATGCAATGAATTCAAGAAATGAATCAAGAAATTCAATGAATTCCAAACAGGATAGGTGCCAAAAGAAAATCAACAAGACAGATCATAATCAAACTTTCCAAAACCAAAGACAAAGAATCCTGAAAGCAACTTGATAAAAACTAAAAGTTACCTAAAAAGGGCAACCAATAAGACTAAACTTTGATTTCTCAGCAAAAACTATACAGGAAAGAAGGCAATGGGATGACATATACGAAGCCTTGAAAGAAGAAAATTGCCAACCAATAATTATATACCTAGCAAAATTGTCCTTCAAATATGATGGAGAAATTAGGACATTTCCAGAAAAACAGAAATTAAGGGAATTTGTAAAACTCAGACCTATCTTACATGAGATGCTAAAGGGAGTCCTACAGACGGAGAACCAACAATGCAGACAACAACCTATGATTAACACACATGACAATATAACCCAGAAACCAACTCATTTATGGAAGTATCCAAAGTAAAATAAATTTACAAGACTGAAAACAGGGATCCACCGACATCAATTGGTAAATGAGAACAGCTACAAAGCAAAAAGAAGGAACAAATAGTGTAGTTACAGAGCTTGGATAACCAAACTATATGGTACATACATACAATGGAATACTATGCAACACTAAAGAATAATGTAGAATATGCAAAACACTGCAAAATGTGGGTGAACTTGGAGGACATTATGCTGAATAAAATAAGTCAATCACAGAAAGACAAATATTGTATTAGTTAATCATTGTAAAAAGTCAAGTAAAGGTTTATATATGGAGAGGAAGTCAAGAATATTTCAAGATATAATTAACTATTTTAAAGTTGGGAGAAAATAATAAATCATAGGACAACCTCAAAGAAATTAATAAATGCTCTCATCTAAATAAAAATGGGGAAAGGCACAAGTATTTAGCAAATGCTCAAACAATACCAATTAAAGAAATGATTTTTAAAAAAATCATAAACAATATGAGCTCAGCACAGAAAATTATATGGAACAAAGAAATCAGTAATACCACACACACACACACACACACATACAAACATATCAAAATGACAGCAATAAATTCATATTTGTCTATAACTACAATGAATGTATGTGGATTAGATGCAAAATCAAGAGACACAGAGCTGAGAAATGAATAAGAAAACATGACCTATCAATATGTTGTCTACAAGAGATACACTTTAGACACAAAGACAAAAATAAACTAAAAATCAAAGGTTGGAAAAAATATATCAAGCAAATGATGATCAAAAAGGGGCAGGATCAGACTTCCAGTAAGATGGAGGAATAGGCAGACAAGTGACACAGAGCCTCTTCAACAAAGAGAAGAAAAAACAGTTGACAGAGGTACAGAAGATAATCCTGGAGCCCTGAGCTTTGAAAGGAACTATGCAGAAGTGGATTAGGCACCAACTAGTGGAAAAACCTGAAGGAAAACAGTGAGTACAGAGACAGTCAGAGCTGCGGACTGTCAGCTACTCTGATGGGACCAACAGCCTGAATATTTCCAAGTGGCGTTGGGTCCTGAGAATTGACCTAAAGATCAGCCCTGGTCACCCAGGGCTGCAGGGACAACTGCACTGGTGGCCTATTACTAGGAAGGGAAACAGCAAGGAGGGAGACAACCTGAGCTGTTGACTTTCCACTGCTGGAGGGTGCAGCCATTTTGGTTGTTTACATGTTGCAGCCATTTTGGGTATTTAAAGTGACCGAGAGCACAGACATTTTGAGTGTTTACAAGCGGTGGCCATTTTGGATATTTAAAGTGACCAAGGGTGCAACCATTTTGAATCTTTACAAGTGGCAACCATTTTGGATTTTAAAGTGATAGCATTCTCATTCAGATTCCAGGGACCTAAGAACAGGCTCTGTTTGCCAAGGTCAGCAGGGATATATGAGAGGCTGACAACAGGAAAGGAGACAGGTGGTGAGTGTATAAATGCTGTCCACTAGTGAATAGAGGAGCACAGTACCCTGCTTGTGTAGATAACATACAAACAAAACAAAGAAAATGAAAATTGTGGGCAAGTCACTCCAACATACAATCACCAATTAAATATAAACACAAAAACATCACAATGCCTTGGATACAACAGAGCATCACAGTCCACACAAAGAAGCAAGATAAAGGAGGAGAAACCAGGGACCATGATACAGACCCAAAACACATCCTTGAGGAAGACTCACCATTGGAACTCCCTGATAAGGAATTTAAAAGAATTGTATTTAGGTGTCTTCAACGAATTGAGAGACAGACCAAGGAAAACACAGAGAAACCCAAGAGTAATTTTGAAAGACAATACAAGAATAAAATGACAAAATAAATGAAAAATTAGAAATGATACAAAGTCTCCACACAGAAATCCAGAAGATTAATGCTAAATTTTCAGATATAGATAAGACATTGAATGGGCAAAGGAGTAGAATTGAATCAATGGAAGACAGAATTAGTGAGATTAAGTCAAATACCTGAACACTTCTTTGGAAAGGGATAAATCAGAAAAAAGATTAAAACAAAATGAAGAAAGCCTAAGGTTCATGTGGGATACCATCAAAAGGAATAACCTATGTGTAATCAGAATTTCAGAGCAGGAAGAGAAAAATAAAACGACAGAGAAAATCGTCAAAGATTTTTTGGAAGAGAATTTTCCTGGTATGATGAAAGATGAGAATATATCCATTCAGGAAGTCCAACAAACCCCAAACAGGATAGACCCCAAAAGAAAATCACCAAGACACATCATCATCAAACTTACCAAAACCAAAGACAAAGAAAAAATCATGAGAGCAGCATGGGAAAAACGAAAAGTTACCTACAAGGGGCAACCAATAAGGCTAAGCTCGGATTTCTCGACAGAAACCAGTCAGGTGAAAAGACAATGGAATGGTATATATAAAACCCTGAAAGAGAAAAATTTCCATCCAAGAATTATGTACCTAGCAAAATTGTCCCTCAAATATGATGGTGAAATTAGGACATTTCCAGATAAGCAGAAATTAAGGGAATTTGTTAAAACCAGACCAACCTTACAAGAGATGCTAAAGGGAGCCCTTTGGACAGAGAAGCAACAACAGCCAACAACTGACCATTAACACACATGATGGTATAACCCAGAAAACAACCCAGTTATGGAAGTATCCAAAGTAAATAAGCCTACAAGATTGTAAACAGGGAACCAGAGACATCAATTGACAAATGAGGATAACTACAAACCAAAAAGAGGGACAAAACTGTCATTACAGAACTTGTAGATGGTACGGAAACCAAGACAACTACAAGATAGAATGGACTGTTCCAAACTGGGAGGAAAACTATAAATCACAGGGTAACCTCAAAGAAAAATGATAAACCTTCACATCAAAATAAAAAGGAGGACCAGCATAAATATTCAGCAAATACTAAAACAATAGCAATGAAGGAAGTGATAACATGATTCATAAACAAAACAAGCTCAGCATAGAAAATTATATGGAACAAAGAAATCAACACCATGAAAAAGCACATAACAAAAGTGACAGCAACAAATTCACATTTGCTGGTAATTACATATCTGGCAAGAGACTTATCTCTAAGATTTGTAGCGGAAGAATAGATAAACAAATTATGCTACACACACATAATGGAATGCTATGCAGCACTAAAAAATAATGTAGAGTGCAAAACACAGCATAATATGGATGAACTTGGAGGACATTATGCTGAGTGAAATAAGTCAATCACAGAAGGATAAATATAGTTACTAGTTCGTTGTTGTGGAGGGACAAGGAAAGGTTTACATATGGAGGGAAACTTTCTTTGTTGGCTGCCAGGAGTGGAGGGGGGGAACACTGCAAAAAAAATGCACTGACCCTTGTCACTTTAGTTTTGTGTAATTCACTGCACATAAATTATATTTCAATAAAATGCATTTAAAAAAGGGGGGTAGGATCACTAACAGCAAAGTTAAACAAGACAGAAAATAAATGCTTGAGAGGATGTGGCGATATTGGGATGCTCATACACTGCTGGTGGGACTGTCAAATAATACAACCACTGTGGAAACAGCATAGTGATTCCTTAAAAAGTTGGAATTAGAAATACCATTTGATCCAGCAATTCCAGGACAAGAACATATATATGCATGCCATGTTCATCGCAGCACTATTTACAATAGCAAAAAGATACAAACAACCTAGGTGCCCATCAACAGAAGAATGGATAACCAAACAATAGTACATACATACTATGCAACACTAAAGAAAAATGTAGAATATGCAAAACACTGCATAACATAGGGTGAACTTGAAGGACATTATGCTGAGTGAAATAAGTCAATCACTGAAAGACAAATATTGTATTAGTTCATTATTGTAAAAAGTCAAGGAAATGTTTATATATGGAAGGAAACTTTCTTTGTTGGTTACCAGGGGTAGGAGGGGAGGGAAGGGGAGGGAACACTGCTAGATGGGTAGAGACAAATACTGATTTGGGTGAAGGGCAATACACCAAATGTGAGTGATCACCACGGTGGTATTGAGAAAAAGGAAGACATAGGTACGTGGGAGATACAGACAACAAAGATAAGCCCTTTAGCACATACAGTACTGTATTGTCGGTGATGGCAAACATTGATCTACAGGTGGATAGATGGTGGACAGGCTGAACAATCAGGTATGTCTAGGCAGGGGGGAGTGTGCCCATGACTATGTAGAGGGTTGACAGATAATGTTTCTACAAGTGTATTTGTATGTTGTGTAAGAATTCTCAGGTATATAGTAGAGCTGACAAGGGACAGGTTTGTGGTAATTTCTTGGCTACTGCCAGCTACCTGGAGGGAGCGAGTAGTTGGACCTGTGGGCTCGAGACCATAGTCCCAGGGGACATCAAGCTCAGTTGGCATAACATACCACACAAAAACATTGTTCCAGTTCCTAGTTTGGTGAATAGCAACTGGGATCTTAAAAGCTTGCAAGTGGCCATCTAGATGCAATGATGGGTCTCTCCTCATCCAAAGCAAAGAAGAATGAAGAAAACCAAAGACACATGGAAACAATTAGTCCAAGGGACTGGTACACCATGTGATCCTCAGCTTATATGACCATGAGACCAGAAGAACTAGATGGTGCCCAGCTACCACTGTCAACCACTCAGTGGGGGATCTAGGTAGCAGATCCTGAATAGAGTAGGAGAACAATGTGGAACAAAGATCAAAATTATATATGAAATATATAATATATATGTATATATTAAAAAAGACCAGGTTTGCTGGTCTGATAGAGCCTGGTGAAACCCTTGAGACTATGGCCCCTAACTGCCCTTCAGGTCTGGAATTGAACTAACTCCTGTGGCTTCCAGCCAAATAATAGACAGGCATATGGGCTGAACATTTATATCAGGTAGATATTCCTTGAGAGATCAATCATGGGAGAACAGAGAAGCAGTGTATGCACAAAGAGGCTGCTCAGGTGGCAGGAGTGCATGGGAGGGAAGAACTCAGGGAATAGATAACTATGGGGAGGAAGTGGGAAGAGAGCTGTTACATTGTGGGAAATTGCAGTCAATGTCATAAGACAAAATGTGTATGAACTGCTGTATGGAAAATGAATTTTTTCTGTAAACTTTCACCCAAATTACAATAAAAATTTAAAATAGAATAAATAAACTATCACAAATATGTACCTTAAAAAAAAAAGCAGGATATTAAAAGCTTGCAAGTGGCCATCTAAGTTGTAACAATTGATCTCTCCTTGACTAGAGCAAAGAAAAATGAAGAAAACCAAAGACACGTGGAAACAATTAGTCTAAGGGACTAGTCCACTATGTGAACATCAGCCTACATGAGATCAGAAGAACTAGATGGTGCCCGACTATCACTGTAGAACACTCAGAAAGGGATCAGTATAGGAGATACTAGATAGAGTAGGAGAAAAATGTGGGAGGAAAACCCCAAAACTCAAAATCATAAAAAAGACCATGCTTACTGGTCTAATAAAACAAAACTCACTGCTGTCGAGTTGGATCTGACTCATAGCAACCCCTCCTTGGGTTTCCGAGGTGGTATCACTACGGAAGTAGATTGCCCAACCTTCCTTCCGAGGAGTGGCTGATGGGTTTGAACAGCCAGCCTTCTGGTTAGCAGTCAAATGCCTTAGGCACTACACTACCAGAGCTCCCTAGTGGTCTAATGTTGTTGTTGTTGCTATTTGCCGTCGAGCCGGACCCGACTCATAGCGACCCCTCCTTGGGTTTCCGAGGCAGTATCACTACGGAAGTAGATTGCCCAACCTTCCTTCCGAGGAGTGGCTGGTGGGTTTGAACTGCCAGCCTTCTGGTTAGCAGTCAAGTGCCTTAAGGCACTATGCTACCAGAGCTCCTATTACAGGTAGTAACAAACATTAATCTACAGCTATGCCATACATAAATAGACAGGCAAGATAATCAGATATGAGTAGGCAAATGGGAATATCCTTATGTCAATATGTAGGTTTGGTAGATAATATTTCTACATTTGTATTTGTACATGCTATAAAAATGCCCGTGTATATAATAGAGAAAACAGGGGGCAAAGTTATGATAACATCTTAGCCACAACCAAACACCATAGGGAGTGAGTTGCTGGGCCTGCAATGTTGGGACCAGGGTCAGGGGGACATCAAGGTCAATTGGCATAACAGTATACAAAAACATTGTTCTAGATCTTACTTTTGTTGTGAATGGCCATCTAAGATGTAATTTTTGGTCTCTCTTCATCTGAAGCAAAGTAGAGTGAAGAAAATCAAAGACACATGGAAACAATTAGCTCAAGGAACTAGTGGACCATATGACCCTGAGACCAAAAGAACTAGATAGTGGCTGGTTACCACCTGGAAAAGAATCAAAATTAGAGATCTCAGAGAGAGTGAAAGGAAAATGTGGAACAAAACTCAAAATCATTAAAAAAAGGAAAGAAAAAAAAGACTAGCTTACTGGTCTGATAGATACAGATGAAACCCCTGAGACTATGGCCTCTAGTCACCCTTTGGGCCTGGAATTGAACTCATTGCCATGTTTTAACTTTCAGTTGAACAACAGATAGGTCTCTGAGGTGAACCATTACACCACGGAGATGCACTCCTTAGAAAAACCAACACTGGTAGATCAGAATGGCAGCATTTGCATAGGGAGAAAGCTCAGAAGGTAGGAATGCAAAGGGAAGAAGGAGACAAGGAAAAGACCACCACAAGGAGGAAATGAGAAGAGAGCTGTTACATTGTGGGGATTGCAATTAATGTCACAAAACAAAATGTGTGGGGACAGTGGAAGGAAAACGAATGTGCTCCGTAAACTTTCACCCAAATCATGATAAAAAGTTGAAAAACAAACAAACCCTACAGAACACAGTTCTATTCTGATACAGATGAAGTAGCCATGAGTTGGAGTTGGTGGCAACTGGAATGCTGGGAATGTGGTTCTGAGTCCCTGTCTGGGTCTTTGTCTGGCCCAGATCGACTCCTTATTTATCAGACTTCTTATACTGGCACTATTACCGTGATGTTTCCACAAAGGCCCCACAGCCCTAGAGTCTTCTGGTCCCTGCCTTCCTCCTGTCCCTGACACTAGCTGACCCCAGACACTAGCTCTATGCACAGGGCAGAGCCAGATTCTGGTAATCTATGAGGGCTTGGACCCAGACCTGCTCTGAGACACCAGCTGTCTTTAGATCTCACCTTCCCTTTCTGCCTTGGTCCCCCCCACACACACACCAACAGAGCACTCGCAGCTCTTGTCACAGCACAGAGACAACTTTGCCTCCCACTTTCTCCCTTAACACTGATGTGCACTTGGGCGGGTAACCTTACATGTGTCAGCCCTTCCCCAGGTCTGCTCACAGGCCAAAGGAGGCTCCCAGGTGGGTGACATCCTAGATGTACACTTCTGCTTTCAGCTTTTTCTATTATAACACTAGAATGAACATCTTTGGAAACAGCTTTCTCTGCTTTAACTAGATATATATACACGCTCTGATGGCGATTTCCTTGGAATGGAGTTACTGGCTCCATACACATGACCAGTTGCATCCTCAAGGTCATCCTAATTCACAGGTGTGGTTAAGAGCACAGCTCTAAGTCCAAGTTGGCCCCATCTCTGTCTTGCACATGACTTTGAGTTTGACTTCTCCAGACCTCAGTGTCCTCATTTGCAAAATGGGGATGGTAGAACCCACACACAAGGCTTTTGTGAGGACTGGCTTCCAGAGGTGAAAGGACGTGGATCACTCAATAAATTCAGCTCAGCTTTCTCTCGTCTTTGCACCCTGCCCCTTAAGAGCAACAGACACTTCTAATTTGTCTGTTTCTGTGTTCTTTTTCTTTGATACATGTAGCAGAGGGGCACATCCAACCCAGGAGGGCACAGGGCTGCTCTGTAAGTGGCATAGGTTGTACACTGCCTACCCCTGGGAGATGCCATTCACATCATAGACATTGTAGAAGAACATAGTTGTTACACTTTTCCAGAAGAAGGTGACTTGTGGGCAGGTGGTAGCACTAGAACCCCACTCCATAACTCTGGGCAAGTTACTGAACCTCTCTGTGCTTTAGTTTCCTCATCAATAAAATGATAATAACAACAGTCCATAATTTGTAGGACCAGGTGTGCAGTAGGCAATTTAACCAACCAAACACATGGCCATTGAATCAATTTTGACTCATAACAACCCTATAGGACAGAGTAGAACTGCCCCCACAGATGCAGACTGCTTTCATCTTCCACAGAGAGGCTGGTGGGTTTGGACCACTGACCTTTTGGTTAGCAGCAGAATGCTCCTATAGTAAACATTATAAACCAACTAAACAACCTCACTGCCACTGAATCAGTTCTGACTCACAGAGACCCCCAATGGATTTCTACAGCTGTACATCTTTATGGAAACAGACTGCCCCATCTTTCTTCCACGGAGTGGCTGGCAGGTTCGAACTACCAAACTTTTGTTTAGCAGCTATTATACCATCAGTGCTCCTTAGTAGATAATACAGATGTTGATTTTTCTTCCCTTCTCTTTGCCCTTTGATGGTGGTGGGAGACAGGATGGTTCTGGGTAGAACCTTGTGAATGATCATAAGACCTAGCACTTGCTGAGTACCTCCTATGTGGCAGGCAAAACTGTAGGTACTTCCTATTACTCAATCATTTCATCTTTATACTGTTATCACCCCCAGGATCCTCTTACCTGCCACACTGTAAGGGGCAGAAATGTGGCTTCAGTCCGAGGAGAACTGGTCACCTTTGTGGGAGAGCCCCAACACAGGGCCAGCAGGCCGTTGATCCATCCCAGTGCCCCGCCATGGTGGAGTCCAGCCTTACCTCGACATTGATGGTGACATTGACTTCAGTGCTGAGAACAGGCACACCACTGTCAGCCACGCGCACAGTCAGCACAATGCGGCCCCCCAGTTTGGGGTCAATGGCCTCTCGGTCCAAGGGCTCCAGGTTTCTGAGGAGCCCTGTGTCAGGGTCCACTGAGAAGTTGTGGCTGTAGGAGCTAGGCAGCAGGCTGAAGTATAAGCGGCTGTTGTCGGTGCCAGGCTCGTCCTCATCATGGGCCTGTACAGGAGGGCAGGGACAGGCATCAGCATTAGGCAGCCTCTGGGCTCTCAGCATCTCCCTTCAACTGGCCCACTGACTTGAGCCTGAAGCCAGTCAGATGCTCGCCAGTATCCCAGCCTCAGCCTCTCATCTAAGAGGGTCATATCAGGAGTTTGCAAGAGCTTTTTGAGGCCTTCGGCACTGAGAAGTCATTCATTTATTCCAAATGTTGCTACATACCTACCACGTGCCAGGACCTTTTCCAGGCACTGGGAGCTATGATGATCAAAATAGCTTCATGTGGAGCTGACATTCATGAGGAGGGAGGAGTCAGAGCAGAATATCACAAATCTTTTAAAATTTAATATATACCATAAAGTAAGTGTGAAGTCTAACAAAATTCTGATTTTCCCATGATGTCTACTTTGGTGCTATATTTTAAACAATAGCTGATGCTTCATCCAAGGTGTGTAGGTGTGTGTGCATGTGCGTATGTGTGCATATGTGTGTGCGTGTGTATGTGTGTACCCTGCTAAAGCCCCGAACATGTGCTTGATTTGACTTTGGGGTAACCTAGCACCAAGGGCACAATGAGTTCTTCCATGCCACTGGGCCTTTGCACATGCTGTTCTCTCACCCAGAATGTCCTCTCTCCTTTGCATGATTATTCTGAGCTTCCATAGCTCCTGGGCTACTTTGACAAGCACAGGTGACAAAGTGAATGACTTTCTGGTACCTTCCCCCAACTATAAGCCACCTGATAGCAAGAACTGTAGCAGATTCATCTCTGAGGACCTGGACCCAGCAAAGGGCCTGGGGTACAATAGCTATTCAGTAAATATGGCTTTGAAGGCAGAACTGGGATATTTAACTTGGAACACATTCTTTACCCCTCTTCTACAGGCACCCCACCCTCCACTTGCAGCTCTTTCTGTTTAGTTCTGTTGGGCTCTTGTTCATTATATGCCTTCTTTGTGGGAGGCCAAAGCTGATTTTTCCAAAAGTCTGACTATCTGTTTAGACCTTGGTGCTGTACCTCAGGCCAGGTAATTTGGCAAGCTCTTCTTAGGGCTCACACTGTGTCACACTGGGCACTAAGTTCCCAAGGAGCAGATCTGAAATACTCCCTGCCACAAGGCCAGGGTGAGAAGGATAAAAGGGTAAGACCCAGGTTTTAGGGCCAGAGAAGCCTGAGCTCCAGCTCCAATAATGCCATTTATTGGCTGTGCAACTATGGAAAAATCACTTAACTTCTCTGAGCCTCTGTGCTCTCCCTCTGTAATTGGGGACAATTAGAGCATCTGCTTCACAATCTGGTCAAGTGGCTGGAATGAGGTCAGGGACAGAAACATGCTTTATTATCTGCACAGACCTAGAAGGATGAGAGGGCTCTGTGATCATGTGACTGTCATTCTGAGGGTCTGGTTTCCCACTTCTCATAAGTCTCCCTTTCAGATGACCCAGGGGAAAAGCTTCTCTTGTTCTCATAACCTAGGAAGGAAGTTTTTCTCTGGAGCCACTAGATGGGTTTTTGTCTCACAGTCTTTTTGAACCTGTCACTGATCTCATTTCCTTTTTTGCTGTGGCCATTAAGAAGCTAAGAGCTAAATTTGCAGCTCACCCATATCAATTGTGTGACTCTGGGTTCTAACTCAACCTCTGTGCCCTGTCACAATGCCATTCTTATTTTCCCTTTTTCTTTGTTTCTTCCCACATTTTAATTTTATTTATTTATTTTTTTAAATCTAAGCCACTTCAGATATTTTCTGGACTGAAGCAGGGTCATAAATAAAGAAAAGCAAGATGATTTTGCTTGGTGCCAGGCCTTGTGCTGAGTGATTTATATCTATTATTTCATTATTCCCAATGCCTCTGCAAATAAGTACTATGATGGTCCTCATCTTCCTAAAAGGAATGGAGAGACTGAGTGACTTTCTCAGGGCTATATAGCAGAGCCTAGCTTGTATCAGGACCAGCATGACTACAGACCTGGCTGTGCCCCATCTACCCTGCCCGGGCTGGCTCACACCTGGATGGTCACGGAGACATTTTCTCGTTCCTCCTGGACAAAGATGTTGTAGAAGCCGTTGATCACAGGCATCTTGTCATTGATGTCCAACAGGGTTATCTGTAAGGTGGTGGAGTCTGACAGGTTCCCACCATCCGTGGCCTGCAGCGTGAGGTAGTACACAGCCTGCTTCTCACGATCCAGCAGGTAGCCATTTCTCACTGTCACAGTCCCATTGTTTGGGTTCACCTCGAAGAGGTCCGCCCTGCCCAGGGTTGCCAGGTTTCACAAATAAAAATACAGGCAGCGTTCTCAGTTCCATTTGAAGTTCAGATAAACCATGAAAAACATTTAGCATATCCCATGCAATATTTAGGAGCTCTGGTAGCATAGTGGCTAAAAGCACTTGACTGCTAACCAGAAGGCTGGCGGTTCAAACCCACCAGCCACTCCTCGGAAGGAAGGTTGGGCAATCCTACTTCCGTAGTGATACTGCCTCGGAAACCCAAGGAGGGGTCCCTATGAGTCAGGGCTGACTCGACAGCACATAACAACATGTAATATTTGCAACATACTTATACTAAAATATCATTTGAGATTTATCTGAAATTGACATGGAAGTGAGCATCCTGTATTTTTCTGCAACCCTAGCCTTGTGGTGAAATAAAAAGATGGGCCTGGGCCCTGCCAACCCGCCTGCCTGCCCACTGCCCTCCAACCCCAAGGCCTTACCCATTCCCTGGGAGCAGGCTATAGGTGATGTGGCCACCCTCACCCGTGTCAGGGTCAATTACCTGAGACAGAGAGATAGGGGGCACTCTTTGAAGGCAATGGCATTTGCTGCCAACACTCCAGTTACTGGGGAGAGAGGTGTTATGCTTTCTGACACAAAGAAAGAACCCCCTTGAGACAACACAGATCCACACAAAGACACACACACACACACATCCTATGCACAGACTCATGCATGCATGTGTACTTGCTGAGACACAGTGACTTCAGATAACAGAAACTCAGGCAGGCCCACAGTCCCCAGCCTGGCCCAGCTATGTCCCACATCACTTACATGGATGCTATTGGTGACCACAGAGCCATTGGCACTGTGCTCTGGCACAGTAAGGACATAAAGGCTCTGTGAGAATGTGGGCCGGTGATCATTGATGTCTCTGACATGGATGGTCACCATGGCAATGGAAAAATTCTGGCTGACTGAGTCAGTGGCCACCACCTATGGGCAGGGAAGAGGCAACACACTGAGAACAGAATACCACTGGTCTCCCTTCACTAGGGACCAAGCTCCCAGGCCCTTACCTGCACCAGCATCACTGTCTGCCTCTCGTAGTCCACCAACGCAGACATCTTTACCAGCACCTGCACTTCTGCTGAGCCTGCAGCCCGCTCAGGGGAGATGCTGAAGGCTTCAGCATCAGGACCGCTCAGGGAGAGCAGGAAGGTGCCATTACTGCCCTGTGAAAGTAGGCCATTTAAATAGGGACCTACCCCCCTGCAGTGCATCCATCTGCATCTTTTCCCCAACCTTTGGCCCCAGGTTCCTGCCTCAGGAAGCCCTGCCCATTGAGGTCTCATGAAAGGGAGACTCTCAAAAGATCATGTGTGCAGGAAGGATGTGCCAGGAGATAGGCCTGGTCACCAATCCCAGAAAATGTGGTTCACCAGAGGAGGATTTCTCTAGACACTGTGGGCCCCCAATCTGGGCTGGAGAGACAGATCTTGGACATGTACCACTCACTTCCATAAAGTATCACTATCAGTCCTCCTTATCAACCATCATTCACCACCCACTACCACCCAATGCCAACACCAGATACCGCCCAACACCCCACATTACCCCACCACCACATACCACCTTCTATTCAACACCAACCAGCAACTCAGCACCATCACCACTCAACCCCAACCACCCACTCAACACCAACCGCTAACTCAACACCACTCCTCATTCAACACCACCCACCAATTCAAAACCACCTGCCACTTGAAACCAACCACAACCAAGGACCTGAATATGAAAACTAAAACTATAAAAGTCTTAGAAGAAAATATAGGGATAAGGCTCTGGGACCTATTTTTAACAATAGATCATCAGATACAACAAATAAAGTACATACAGCAAAGACAGAATACATAAATTAGACCTTGTAAAAATGAAGTACTTTTGTTCATCAAAGAACAACAAAGTGAAAAGACAGCTTGTAGATTGGGAGAAAGATTTGGAAACCACACATCCAATAAG
>NW_006921953.1:350642-353110 GCF_000298275.1 Orycteropus afer afer | reverse complement strand
AAAAAGAATATTGAAATGGCCAATAAGTACATGGAAAGATGCTTAATGTCTTTAGCTTAAGCCCCCAAATCAGTTGCTATTGAGCAGATTCTGACTCATAGCAACATGATAAAACAGAATTTCAGAAGAGACTCTGAAACTGGCTCTTGAATACATAGTAGTTAAAACAAATGGAAGAAATGAAGTAAAAGAGCTGAGCAGAAGATTTTACAAGGTGGCTTGAGAAGACAAAGTAAAGTATTATGATGAAATGTGCAAAGATCTGCAGTTAGAAAAACAAAAGGGAAGTATACACTTAGCATTTTTGATGTTGCAGGAACTGAAGAAAAAATAATCAAACCTCCGATTGCAATATTGGAGGGTTTTATGGACACAATATTGAATGACTCAGAGATCATCAAAAGAAAATGCAAGGAATAAACAGAGTTACTGTGCCAAAAAGAATTGAACAATGTTCAACCATTTCAGGAGGTAGTGTAAGACAAGAACCAACGATATTGAAGAAAGAAGTCCAAACTGCACTGAAGGCATTGGTGAAAAACAAGGATCCAGGAATCGATGGAATACCCATTGCTATGTTTCCACAAATAAATAGATGCAACACTGGAAGTGCTCACTCATCTATGCCAAGAAATTTGGAAGACAGCTACCTGGCCAACTGACTGAAAGAGATCCATATTCATGCCCATTCCAAAGAAAGGTGCTCATTTAAAAGAAAAGAAATGATCTAGAATGAAATCATTAATGTTGCATGCAAGTAAAATTATGCTAAAGATAATTAAAAAATGATTGCAACAGTATATCAGCAGGGAACTGAGAAACTCAAGCCAGATTCAGAAGAAGATGTGGAATAAGGAATATCATTATTGATGTCAGATGGATCTTGACTGAAAGCTGAGAATACCAGAAAGATGTTTACCTGAGTATGCAAAGACATTGACTGGGTGGATCATAATGAATTATGGATAATATTGTGAAGAATGGAAATTCCAGAACACTTAATTGTGCTTATGAAGAACCTGTACATAGACCAGGAGAACTATATGAAGTTGGACAACATGAGGAAGAATGTGACATCAGGATCGGAGGAAGACTCATTAACAACCTGTGATATGCAGATGACACAACCTTGCTTGCTGAACAAAGAGGACTTGAAGCACTTATTGATAAAGATGAAAGTCTAAAGCCTACAGTATGGATTACACCTCCATGTAAAGAAAACAAAAATCTTCATAACTGAACCTGTAAGCAACATCATGATAAATGGAAAAAAGATTGAACTTGTCAAGGATTTCATTTTACATCCACAATGAGTGCCCATGGAAAGAAAACAACAGTCAAGAAATCAAATTACATATTGTGTTGGGCAAATCTGCTGCAAAAGACCTCTTTAAAGTGTAAAAAAGCAAAGATGTCACCTTGAGGACTATAGTGCATCTGATTCAAGCCATGATATTTTCAATTCCCTTATATGCATACTAGAGCTGGACAATGAATAAGGAAGACCAGAGAAGAATTGATGCCTTTGAATCATGGTGAAGAATATACCATGGCCAACCAGAAAAATGAACAAATCTGTCTTGAAAAAGTGTAGCCAGAATATCCTTAGAATATCCTTAGAAGCTAGGATAGCAAAATTTTATCTCACTTTGGACATATTATTTGGAGGGACTAGTCCCTAGAGAGGACATCATGCTTGGTAAAATAGAAGGTCAGAAAAAAAGAGGAAGACCCTCAATGAGGCAGATTGACACAGTGGCTTCAACAATTGGTTCAAACATAGCAACAAATGTGAAGATGGTGAAGGACTGCGTAGTGTTTTGTTCTGTTGTACACAGGGTTGCTGTGAGTTGGAACTGACTTGACAGTCCCTAACAACCACAGGACAGAGTAGAATTGCCTCATAGGATTTCCAAAGATATAAATACGGAAGCAGACTGTCCCATCTTTCTTCCATGGAGTGGCTGGTGGGTTTGAACCACCAGCTGACCTCTCAGTTAACAGACAAGTGCTTAACCACTGTGCCACCAGAGCTCCTTTCATCAGCCATTACCAAACTCCCTGCCATTGAGTTGATTCTGACCCCTAGCAACCCTATAGGATAGAGTAGAACTCCCCATAAGCTTTCCAAGGCTGTAAATCTTTACAGAAGCAGACTGCCTCATTTTTCCCCAACAGAGTGGCCGGTGGGTTCAAATCCCCCAACTTTTGGTTAGCATTCAAATGCATCACCTCACAACCATTAGAATGGCAATAATAATAATAATAATAATAAATAACAAACAAAAAAGGAGAACAATAGATGTTGGTGAGGAGAAACTGGAGCCCTCACTCACTGCTGGTGAGAATGTAAAATGGTACAGCCACTGTGGAAAACAGTTTTGTCGTTCCTTAAAAAGTTGAACTCAGAATTGTCATATGACTCAGCAATCCCAATCCTAGACATATACCTTGAAGACATGAAAGCA
>NW_006921953.1:342035-348967 GCF_000298275.1 Orycteropus afer afer | reverse complement strand
GAAGACTTGATTATATTCATAAGGAACCTGTACCTTGACCAGGAGGCTATCGTTTGAATGGAACAAGGGAAAAGGTACAAACAGCTAAAATGTCCATCAACAGATGAATGGATAAACAAAATGTGGTATATACATACAATGGAATAGTCCTTAGCCATAAAGAGAAATGAAGTTTCAACACATGCCACAGTATGAATTAACTTTGAAAACATTATGCTGAGTGAAATAAGTTGCAAAAGGGCAAATATTATATGATCTCACTCATATGAAATAGGCAAATATATTGAAACCAAAGATTATGAGTGGTACCAGGAGGAGAAGAGAGTGAGGAAAATGAGTTTTTGCTTAGAGAGCATTGAATTTATGTTAATAGTGGTAGCATGATTTGGAAAAGGATAGCAAGAATGGTTGCACTACATGAAGAATGTAATCAATGTCACTGAAATATGTTGTGTTGTTAGCTGCCACCGAGTCTATTCCAATTCATGGCCACCGCATGTGTGCAGAGTAGAAGTGCTCCACAGCTTTTTGAAGGTTGTGAAGAAGCTGATGGGTTGGGGTGTTTTTTTTTTTTTTAATTGTGGTGAAAATATATACAACATTCTCCAGTCAACATTTTCTAGGAGTCCCTGAGTGGCACAAACAGTTATGTACTTGACTACTAGCCAAAATGTTGGCAGTTTGAACCCACCCAGAGGCACCTCAGATGACCATCACCAACTCAACAATACCTTCCAATCTTCCAACACCCAATACTACCCTCCACTCAACACCAACTACCAACTCAACACCACCCAACACTACCCTACACTCAACACTAATCGTGATCTCAATGTCACCCTCCACTCATCCCAATCTCCAACTCAACACCACCCACCAACCTTGATATCATCTTCCACAATATTTTGTATTAACTCAATATCATCTAATAATACCAAGCACTATCCATAGTTATTTATCATTCAATACAACCCAAATTACCCACCATTCAATATCAACCTCCATTTAAGAGTACCCTCCAACTTAATGTTCACTCAAACCACACTGTACACAACACTGCACAACATCCCCAATGTTCAATATTACCCCAAATCACTGACCAACTAACACTACTCATCCTCACCAACCAGTCATTACCATCCTCTGCTGGTAAAAATTATATTTCACTCAACATTAGCCGCTGTCCAATCCCAATCTCTGCTTCATACTTCCTCTATTCAACATCAACTTGTATTATCCCACACATAATACTGCCCACCAACTCCACATCACCCATATTTCTATGGTCACCCAACAACTCTCATTTTCTACCTCTGGTCACTAATCTGCACCATCATCATTCTGTATCCACCTCAGATATCTTTACATACCCCATGCTCCCTTCTTGTGTCACACTCTAGTGTTCTCTATCAACCACCTTCCACTCCTCAGCCATCTCCATTCCATCCCACTCCAGCCACTGCCCACTGTCATTCCCCACCCACACCTTCCCATGCCTGCCTTGTCTGGGTCGTAGGCCACCAGAGTGAGGTTGTCAATGGGAATGCGGGCTGAGGCATGTTCATACACGGAGCCAGTGAAGTTGATTTGGGCTTCTTGGGGTGTGAAGGTGCAGTCCGGGAGGGTGCAGTTGTAAAACTCAGGTTTGTGATCATTGACGTCTGTCACCCTCAGTGTGACCCATATGTTCACTTTGGCTTCCTGCCCATAGATGTTAAGGTTTTTCTCAGTAGCCTGAGGGCAGAGGGCAGAAAGAACCAGTGTTTATGGAGAGCTGAGGTCAAAAATCAGAAGTTAGGAAGAAGTGGTCCAGCTGGGGCTGTGGAGCCCTTACTTACCGTGACCTGCACCTGCACCTCCTCATCCTCCTCCAGTAGCTGTTCACGGTCTAGGAAACCATTGACTATGATGACCCCATCTGCCTCAATGTCAAACCAGCCAGGCCTTGTGGAGTCTGGTGAGGAGGCAGGCAAAGCAGCTGTCTCCAGTGGCTCTGACAGAGCTCCCACCCTGTCCCTTGCCCCAGCACCCCATTCTTACTGGAGATGCTGTAGGTCACAGCATCACTGACACCTTTGTCTCTGTCTACAGCTTCCACCTTCAGCACAGAGGTTCCCTGGAAGGAGGCATGGTCAGGACCCAGACCCTTTCTCCTGCATCCCACCATCCCAGTCCAGATCCCTCCAAGTCCCCTTGCATACTTTGGGTTCATTCTCAGACACAGAGACCAAGTAAAACTCCCTGACAAACTGGGGATCCAGGTCTGGCTGGTCAATCACTGAGATGGACAAGAAGACAGATGGGGAGCACTGAATGGTGAAATTGTCCTTGTATATGCCACCTGAGTCCTGAGGGAAGACATAGCCTTCTGTTACTCAGGGCCACAGGTCCTGATGCCCCTCCAATCCCTCCTGCAACCACCCTACTCACACAAGCCTTCAGCTCCAGCTGATAGAAGGCACTCTTGTTGTTGTAGCTAAGGCTGCCATTGAGCACAATGGAGCCATTGACCAACATTGAGAAGAGGTCCTGGTTGTCTGGAGTGTCAGGTATGACCTGGGGCAGAGGATATTCAAGTCAGGCTCCCATGGGCCTGCCTGCCTCTGAGAACTCCAGCTCTGCAAGACCATAATTTGAATCCCTGCTGTCACTGACCAGCTGTATGACCTTAACCAAGTCATGTACAACCTCTCTGAGCCTCTGGGAAGTTAGGCTCAGGATATTACCTCAATTAGTTGAAAGGAGTATTCACTGAGACAACATACATACCAGGCATGTACATGTGATAGTTGGTGTTCAAGAAATGAGAGCTATAACTAGCAAATTTGTCATCATGAGAACTGGGTTCATACATCCCTTATTGTCTGTGTGACTTTGGCCAAGACCCTGAACCTCTCTGAGCTTCAATTTCCTCTTTTGTGAAGCTGAAGTGTTTCTGCTACTTGGTGGTGTGATGCTAGACAGTGCTCAGGCAAGAAGAGTCTGGTTCAGAGGGCAACCTCCTTAGGAAAGTGAGACTAAGATGGGGTCAAAAAAAGGCTTTGGGACAAGGGCTGGGCCACCATAGAGCTGCTATTCTCACCCCAACTCTCAAGGGCCATGTATCTGCCTGGGGAGATGCTGCCCCCTGGTGGCCACTAGGAGCAGTCAGTTCACCCCCTTACCCACTCTCACTCCCCAATACCTTCTCTCTCACATTTCCACACTCACCTTCTCTATGAAGTATACCACCAAGCCCCCAGATCCAATGTCTTTGTCTTCAGCTAGCACAGTGGTCACCACAGAGCCGACCGGCAGTGTCTGAAAGAAGGGACTTGTCACTAGTGAATCCAAATCCATCTCAATTCCCTACTATATCACTCCCCTGCCCAGAGCCTGTTTCTTCAGCTGTACCACAGTGGTAGTAATAGCACCTTATAGCATCAGAAGCACAGGTGACCCCTTTCCCCCCTGCTTGGATGAGGCCTCTGGAGGCAGCTGTGAGGGGAGCAGGATTCCATCTTCTCTCCCTACACAGTCTCACCACCCACCTGACCTGGCTTCTGTGTTGCAAGCCCCTCAGGACCCAGATAAGAGATAATTCCAACCAAACCTAGCCTGACTGTGGCACTTCCCTGTTCAAACACTCTTCTTGTCTCTCTATCACCAATGACATTTGGTTTAGAACAGCACCCTGCGGAGCTGGAAGGTTTTCTAGGGAGACCTTTGCCCCTAGAACCTGGCCCTATGACTCCTGCAGTAACCTCACTACTCACTACTCCCACTCCATGTCCAGAGAGATTTTTAAAAATCTTTAATCAGATCACATCACTCTTTTTTTTTTTTTATTTTTTATTTTTTTATTTTGATTTGGGTGAAGATTTACAGAGCAAATTCACTTTCCATACAGCAGTTCACATATACTTTACTCATGTCATTGACTGCAATTTCCCACAGTGCAACAACTCTCTTCCCACTTCCTCCCTATAGCCACCTCTTCCCTGTGTCCTTCCCTCCCATACACTCCTGCCCCCTGAGCTGTCTCCCTGTAGATTGTATCACTCTTATGCTTAACATCTTCCATTAGTTTTTCATTATTCCTGGAATATGACTCATATTGCTTCCAAGGCCTCTCTGACATCAAGCCTCTGTCCACCTCTCTGAACTCACCTTCTCTGTACTCTGTACCATCCAGCCACACTGATCTCTGTGCTATGCCTAGAATACCCCAAGCTCATTCCCATCTTAGGACCTTTGCACTTGCCATTTCCCTGCCCAGAACATCTTTCCCTGGAGCTTCCCATGGCTGGTCCCTTCTTGCTATTCAGGTCTCTGCTCAGATAAGCCTTTCCCGACCATGCAACCTAAAGTAGCCCCCACTCCAGTAACTTCCTTTTACTTCATTTTATGTTCTTCATAGAATTCAACACCATCTGAAACAATCCTGTTTATTCTATGTTTTATTATTATCTGCTCTTCATTAGAACATGAGCTACTGAAGGTAGTAGCCAGGTCTGTCTTGTTCTCCATATAGTCACAGCACCTAGGACAGTGCCTGGTTAGATGTTACATCAGAATCTGTGGAATGACTGAAGCTTGCCAACCTCATCTTTGGCCTAGTGTGAGGCTCCACACCTTGCAAGTCCTCCCCAGCAATGACAATTCAAGAGTGGTATGTTGTGCTTGCTGTGTAGCAATCTTTGGGGAACCTTTCCTACTCCCTCCATGAAAGTCAAATGGGTCTGCCCCTCCTTCCTATAGGGGAAGACCTGTGATGTGGACTTAGGCAATCAGAGCATTCCATACCCTCTTATTGGTCCAACGATGGGCCTGTGACCCAAAATGGACCATTGAGAGTTAGCCCTGAGGCTGAACCACTGAGCCAAGAGACAGTCTCTCTCTTTTGAAGTAGTACAGCTGATGAGATATAAATCCAGACCCTCTGGGGAACGTTTAAACACCATGTGGGAGAACTTCCCCTTATCCACTCTGAGTTTAGATGCAATGCAAGAAGCAAAGCTGAGAGGTGGAGAGAAACCTCTTCTTGATGATGTGGTTTGAGCACCTGGGTCCAGCCATGCCGAAGTCTCTAATTTTAGAATAGCTCTATTTTTTTCCAATATATGAGAATATAAATTCTTTTATTTCTTTCATAACTGAAAGAATTCCAATCCAGTCTGATTGATCATCAAATACCGTTGTAAAAACTGTTGTTAGGCACCTCTCCCTGGATTTGGTTCCTGCAGCTATCCCTTCTTAGAAGGTGTTTTTTCTGATCCAGGATCCCCTGAGGGCTGTCTCTTGTACTTCTCACTCTGAGAATTGCTTCTGGGATGCCCCTCCACACACACCCACCTTTAACACATATGTTACCTCACTGATACTGATGGAGAAAATGATGTTCTGGAAGACAGGGGCATTGTCATTTCTGTCCTCCACGATCACCTGCATGTTCTTTTGCACCTGCCGGTGAGAAAGTTCAGGTGAGTCTGGAAAATGTGAGTTATTGGCAAAATTGAGTGGGAGAGTCTGGGCAGAGTGCAAGTTGGTATAGCAACTCAAGAGGAAAATTGGGGACTGTTTTGGGTAACTTTGTATTTTATATATAGTTGTTGTGTTGTTGTTATGTGCCGTCGAGTCGAACCCGACTCATAGCAACCCCTCCTTGGGTTTCCGAGGCAGTATCACTACAGAAATAGATTGCCCCATTTTCCTTCCGAAGAGTGGCTGGTGGATTTGAACCACCAGCCTTCTGGTTAGCAGTCAAGTGCCTTAGCCACTATGCTACCAGAGCTCCTTTATATATAGTAGATGGTCATTATTCACAGTGGTTCTATTTTAAAGAGTCACTATGAACACTGAATTAGAAAGTACTGAGCCATTGCTCCAGGAGAAATACAGGGTTAGGCTCCTGTGAGCTTCTGGTCACAATATTTTCAACTGATCAACACATACCTTGTTTTGTGTGTATCTCTGTCTAAAGACATCTTATTTAATATATATTTCTTACAAAGAATTATGGGAGCTCTGATGGCATAGTGCCTAAGGCATTTGACTGCTAACCAGAAGTCTGGTGGTTGAAACCCACCAGCCACTCCTCGGAAGAAAGTTTGGGCAATCTACCTCTATAGTGATACCCCTTCAGAAACCCAAGGAAGGGTCGCTACGAGTTGGATTCAATTTGACGGCAGTGAGGGTACAAAGAATTATATGCTATTTCTATAATAAAATACAGCAAAGAAAGGTTTAACATTTTCCTGACCCTGATTAATGTATATGACCATAAATTCACAGCACTGCTGTCCACTGTTTGTTGTTGTTGTTATGTGCCAAGCAGAGCACATAACACTGTTGTTGTTGTTGTTATGTTATGACCAGAGCTTCCCTGATGTTCACTAGGCATTGTTTAATCAGTTGTTATGGTAGTTAAGAGGAGCTCTGGTGGCGTAGTGCCTAATGCATTTGACTGCTAACCAGAAAGTTGGTGGTTCAAATCCACTAACCACTCCATGGAAGGAAGACTGGGCAACAGCCTACTGGGGTAGTTCAGTGTGTGTCAACTTGGCTGGGCCTGGTTGAATGCCTGGGCAGCTGGTTGTAGCATTCCCCTTGATGAGACTGGTAATCAACTCCATGGTGAAATGTACTATGAGCAGCTGAGTAGCTGCCTTAGGGGTGTGGTCTGCTTCCTGTATATAAGGAGAAGGCTTGGGGAATGGTCTCTAGTTTATGGCACACTTGGACCATGTTGTTGTTCAGCAGCCTGCCATGCTCTGCCGACCTTGAGACTTAAAATGGACTTGAATTAATGACCTGCCGTGTGGTTTGGTAACATTGGGACTGGGCCATTTTGTTGACCTTGAGCTTGTTAGCCTCAGCAGCCAGTAGCTGCCTGAGTGAAGAGATGCCTCTAGCTTCAGTGGGCCAGGAGCAAGAGGCAGAGCTGAAGCCCA